>NC_046972.1:3170967-3363467 GCF_009769545.1 Cyclopterus lumpus
AACAAGAGTCATGTGACACTTCAGGGCCATTGACATAGAAGAAAAGACTGCGTGGGCTTACCTGAAGCAGAGCAGCACACAGGTAGCAGAGGGTGAAGGCCACGGTGATGGGCGCCTCGTCTCCCTGCAGCAGAGAGATGGCGTAGAGGAAGACCAGGTGACCGGGGACAACCAGCATCAGGAGCACCCGCGCCGACTTGGAGTTCAGCCCTGGGAGACACGGAGGGGTGAGCCTTCATTTTAACACTGGGTCTCCCTCGCTGTTGACCCAGTCAAACAAAGAGCCGGCCAAGCTCCTTATATTCTACTGCGGGTTTAATCCATTCAGTTCCTAAAAATGATTTCCAATGTTACACTACGAACAGAACAATTCCATCTTCAACCGATGATTACACCACGAATGAAAATGAATATGTGTTCACTAACTAATGTCGTATGATCGGCGATAATAACACTAAATCAGCTTTATTTGGGTAACTTGTGGGAAGCGGAACAAGCTGCCATATTATAAACTTTGTTTTATCAGATGTGTTAGCCGACCGTTGCCGAGTTACTCATCCAGCTGGCACAGAGCAACGTTGGCATTTATTTGTCTTTTTGGACCACCTGACGAATGTGAGCAACAACTTACTCCGTTGCAAAAAGAGAGAAAGAGACTGTGAAAAATGACCGAGTTTTTCGAAATGAAATGAATGAATATATATTTTCATTCTTAGAGGTGTAACTGGTCGTAGTTGATCCCGTCCTACGGTCCAGGCAGCCTGACAATGCTACGTCGTGAAGCGCTAGTCCGGGATGAAAAGAGAGCTAGCTAACGTTGGAGCTAATAGCTAGCATACGGAGGCGCCATTGAGTTACATTATGATGCATTCGTGCCTCATAATTTAGGAAACACATTGTTGAAGGTTAGTTATTACGTTTAAATGTCTTTAAGGGAAACTTTGTAAAATGTTGTTTTTGGCCGGAAACTTGAATAAATAGGAAGTTTTCACAGCAACATAAAGTACGTTTTATTAGATATTAGAGAGGGAATTATGACCAGTTTCACTTCCTAACACCAGCTATAAATCATTAAAACTGCAAATAACAACTATGTAATATAACAAGGTCTTGTATTCCAGCATCCATGATTTATTTTGGCAAATAAAGAGCAATATTTTTTACATTTTTATATATCCATTGCTCTCATATTCATTCTGTAATGTCTTCTCATGTATTGAAATGTCACAGTTGAAGAAAGCTTTGCCCACGAGGGCCCTTTCTCACAAAAGTTAATCCTGCTGTGTATGTATTCAGTTACATTACATTGATTCTGTACAGCCCAAAAAAAGAGAAGAAAAGTGTACATGGATGCCGTGTGCATTCGGCCCGGCCGTGTTACCTGAGGAGAAGAAGGTGATGCAGGGATTGGGCCAGTGCTGCCTCATCTTGTAGGGCAGCACCCCCGGGATGCTCCAGAAGTGCAGGTAGGTTGAGACGCGACTGGCCTGGATGGCCACCAGGTTACCGCCCACTCCTACACGGGGCGGGGAAAGACACGCGGATGAAGGAACAACCGCTTGCCTTCCCTATCGGACAACGACTCCTTGTTTTCCCACACGGATTCATTTAAAAAGAGCCAATATTGATTTTGTATCCTCATAAATCAGCTGAAGTGAACCAGAGTCAGAATCCGGAGAAAACCACTCAGTCTCTTCCCCTGCAGCCTGCACACATAATTCAGCCAAGTAACGACACGAGAGTTTATCTTAATAAGCCGACGCGCCGGTACGATCTGAAAAACAATACAAATAAAAGAATCTCAGCCGTGGGTATCCGCCAGTGGAACGGGACCCTAGCACTCTGATAAATGACTTGTTTCTGATGTTTAAACATGTCCCAGATGTGACGTTCTTCAAGGCATCGCAGGGTTAAACATCAACACACATGTTCAAGTGTTTACCCCGAAAACAAACCCATACTGATTGTTGATACATTGGAAAAGGCTCAAGGGAACTTTACGTACAAATACTAATTTAAAAACAAGTTTTTATTACACAAGCCAGCAGGGGAAGATGGGAAATTCAAACCAGATTGTCACATTTAGAATTGAGGGGTGTAAAGAGAGAGAAAGAGAGCAAGATCGAGGAAACCAGAGGCAAGACGGGCAGAGGTCTGCTCATTAAATGGACCACTAGTGGTTCAAGTCGCCGACTCATATATATATTCCATACATTTTATTTTCATACACAGTGTTACACACTGTGAGGAGGTACAATCTGTTGTTTGTTTACTGAACTACGGTCGCAAGGTTGTTTTTCCATTTTGTGTCTCACTGTAGGCTAACACTTAATAACTAAAACTGTCGAGCACAAGTTTTATGGACTTTTCCTGTTTCCACACAGGCCATACTTCAAAATGTGCACAGAAATATGAGAACGTCTCCCGTCTGCTTCAAGCGGACTCGTTCTGAAACAAGAACAGAAATCGTTGGCGCTACACGTGCCAGGCGAAAAGCCAGAACCTTCACCAGCTCATGATCCAGCTGGAACAGCTTTCTGCTTTTAGTGCCCAATAGAGGTAATTAGTCCCAGAATTATGAATATGATAAAGCAAAATGTAGAATCAGACTCAGTCTAACAAAAACCCTGTTTGTTTGCTCCGCTTATATACTCTGTGGCCAAGATGAAGACGACTCTCTTTAGGCGCTATGTGACAGGACTGTTGAGTTGGGGTTGTCACGTGGAGCCCTGGACGGCCCTTTGTGGGACTGGAACCGGCTGTCCAGCCTTTTTAAACGCTCAATAGGGATTTAACGAAAGACTGAACATTGAGAATTTGTTCAAAAAGCCCAGAGAAACTTTACAACCAACTTTGTGTGAAAAGAACAATTTGTTCGATGCTGTAAATGACAACTGTTTGGTTTTTTCTTTTGGGAAGGTGTTTTGCTATATTTCTTTTTCGTTTAGTGGATTTTGTTTTATGTGGTTTGAATTTTGATGTCTTTTTAAGTTGTTTTTTGTAAATTTCTTTCTCTTTTGGATTTTATTTTGTTTACAATTGTACGACGACTATATCTCTATTTATGTTCCATTTTGGGGGAGGATTTTTGTTTAAGTGAGTGGTCTGCTTGGAGTTTTGTGGTTTATTGTTTATGGACGGTCTGTTTAGATTCTAAACCACTCAAAATAAAAAAGATTCTAAACTTTAGAATCTTTTTTATTTGAGTGATTTTAATACAGTTATTTTTCTTTGTGTAAAAATGTTGTCGCTCCTGTTTTTAGTCGAACACAATATCAAGGGCATTGAGATGTCCGTTACATCCCCTCTGTGCACTGCCGTAGAAACACACAATAGCGGCTCACAAATTGTCAGCGCGGACAACAACCAATAAAATGACTAAAGTGCAAACGCATCTCTCCGTTCGATGAATCCCATGATTAAAGAGCTTACCGTTGATGACGGGCGTGAAGACAGCCATGCCCTTGAAGTTGGGGTCGCTCACCGTCCTGTCCAGAATGAGGCCTCCGAAACTGGGAAGCACAAACACAGAAGGGAATCAGACCCACGTGCAGTCACTGCCAGCCGGTTTCCCCCTCAGCCCGACGTCAGAATGGAAGAAAGACAATCGAGTTCTCAGCGACCTCATTACAGGTCAGAGGGCTGATATGTGTATCTACTACAACCTGCTGAGATCAACCTGCATACATCATTTAAATTACACCGTATCTAATTACACATTCCATTTCTATGAACTCTCCTCTCCAAAGTTCACTGTACACAAGTCAGACATTGTGCTCAATACAATGATGTATGAATGAACTCGAAGCAGAGTAAATACCTGCTGATGGACATGGCGACTATAACAGGCTGCCACCCCGAGCGGAGAACCTCCCGGATCTGAGGGCTCCGTCGGGCCACTGCCACCCACAGCGGGATCAGAGCCAGGAAGCCCAGGCACACCAGGGGGGACAGGTACCATACATCTGTGGGACAGGGACAGGCAGCCTCTTATACCCTACGTTTATTGATGGGCCGAAACAAATAATTAATAGATAAAACGTTTAGAGAGGCCATGAATTATGGAATTATTATTCGTACTACCACCAATTGTGGACACTTATCACACAGTAAAAGACATACCTGACAAGCACAGTATTGCTATTGCCTCCAAATGTACGACAATGTTAATCAACACACCTTTACTTTACATAAAGCAGCTTGAAATAAAAAGGTCTTTTAAAACGTTTAAAATGACGGACTGGTCTATCATTGTTGAACGCCCGTCGTGTCGACTCCTCTCTCCTTTTCCTTGAAAGGGAAAGGAGTCTAGGACACAGGTTAGCATATTGAAAGTCCCCCCATCCACGTCGAGCTGTTTGAGTAAATAAACCTGACTTTTGCTGCCATCTTTCAGTGTGAAAAATTTCCTAAAAAGACATTTTACAACCGTCAAACGGGAGAAAAATGTGGCAGCAAAGACAAGCAGATGAATCAGAGCAGAATGTGTATCTCCCATCATGCCTCTTGGTCCCTGTATCTCCTCACCGATATATTCATAGAGTGTGCTGCTGACCCCGGCCAGCAGGGACAGGGTGATCAAATCGCCCAGGCTGGCAGCGATGGGCGTGGCCACGTTGTCCGGGTTGATGCCCACCTTCCTGGAGCCGATGATCACTCCGATCATCACCAGGCCTACGGAGGGGGGACCAGGGACGGAGTCGAGAGAGAGAGAGAGAGAGAGAGAGAGAGAGAGAGAGGGGGAGAAAGAGGGAGGGGGAGAGAGAGGGAGAGAGAGTTAGTGTGACCAGACAGAAACAGAAAACCCGAAGATGGATACATTTTTTATCAGGTTTACAAGGCACCAAAAAAAGCTTTCGACCTAAACATTCATCGGACAATTTCCAACGACGGCTTGTTGGAAAAGGGAACCTTTAAAAGACTCATCCAGCTTCTACTACACACTAGAACATTTGAGGCGAGTATGAATTATGGATTATGCAGTGATGACGTGAGGGGAAAGGGTGATATGGGGAAAGGTGCACATGCTGCTAGAGGTGAATACGCTGAACAGGACTGAATGATGAAAGTACAAAAAAAAGAAAGAAAGAATGAACAGAAAATACTTTGCCTTACTCGGGACCGAACGGTGAAAGCATCCCATGTCACTCACCCAAGGAAAGGGCAGCGAAGAAGGCCGTGGTGATGCTGCTGGCACAGAGGACAGCGGCCTGGTCCAGATCGACCCCCCCCCTGGAAAACGACCCCAGACACACGGCTGCCACGGCCGCGAGGAAACCCACCACTGTCGCCTGGACCTGCGGAAGGTGCCACGATAAATACGACATCCAGAGCGGCGACGTCTACGCCGGGCTGCAGCCAGCAGTTATCTCCATCACCGGTTGATTAAACAGTTACAGCATCAGAGAAAAAAGCATCTATTTTTAGTCTAAACCGGTCAACGTGTGAGCGTACAGGAAGTGTGTGTCACCTGTATCAGTGCCAGATTGCTGCACACCATGGTCCACTGTTTACTGGGGTCGTCCATTTGTCCTGTGTTGGCCTACAAACAAGGAGAGGCAGCAGTCCAATGAGCATTGGGGGAGAGGACGTTTAAATCGTTCCACTTAAATAGACTTGACAACATTAAGTGTTACGTTGGTTTTTCAGTGTTATTTGGGGAACACGCTAAAAGGGGTACAGGTTGGCGATAGAATACCGGGTATGCACTGGGGTCCACAGGAAGAAGTAAAAGGAATAAGGCAGTAACATATTTGCAGTTTTTTATAACCCACATTCAAGTATTACAGGAGGCCAATTAGCCTATAGGTCCTTTTACAACAGCCAAGTACCGGGTTTCACGCATTTGAAAAACATACCTGTGACGACCCCTCCCTTCCACTAGGGGTCGGTCCTGTCTGCTTTGTCTTGTCTTTCAGGCTGTTAATCAGCTGATGAGCCACAGCTGAGCCTGCAGGCTGCTATAAAGAGGCAACACCTGAAGACTCAGGCGGCTCCCTTGATTGGCTGGCTGCTGTCCAAGACAGCGTATTTGTTTTGGTTGTTTCAGAGAGTTGTGTTATTCGTTAAATTAATGTCTGAAGAGTGGATTCCCTTAGGAGTTCGTTGTTTTTTTGTTGTTGCTTTTCTTCAGGCAGTCCGTTTGCCTCCACAGAAGCCGTAGAGGAAACGGTCTTGAGTCTGGAGGAGGTATTAGAGTGCTTGTTGTTTGGATTGGATGCTGGTGGTCTGAAACTGGAAGTCTTTACTGCTCCTTGGTTTACTGATGAAACAATAGTTTTTTGTGTTTTCTGCTAACTGCATGTTTCGTATTCCGGTTCTAGTGTTCATGGTGATGTTCTAGATGATTCTGGACTCTGTAATAAGAGCGTTGCACAGCCTGTTTGGTGTCTGGGTAGTTGGACCCAGTTACCTTGCAGGTGTTAACCTTGAGAACCTGAAGACTCCTTCTGCAGTAGGTACTAATGGTTCACATGGTGAGCAGGTTGATAGCTAAAGGAGGGATGTGGTGTACTGTGACCATAAGCACTATAGTTCATGCCTTGGTTGGTGTGGGCGGGGTTGTAGTCTGGTTGTGCGTCTGTGGACGTCTTGGATGGCTAGTGAGCCGTTGTGTCAGAAGAACCTTCTGGATGCTACTTCAGATTGGCGCTCATGGTAGTTCTGTTTGGTAGCTTGTAATTATGGAAATTCCAGTTATGTGTATTCGCCACTCGTTCCTGCATCTCTATGCATGAACTGTCCCTCCTGAGAAACCTTGTTGTTCAATCTGGTGCCGTTTCATATTGCAGTGTAATCTCTCTGGCCTTCCTTTTTTCTCAGCTATCACTCTTAGATGCTTCTCCACATGTTGGAGTTGCTGGGTGGCTGTGGATTGATTGGCGGGCTGGGAGATGCACAAAGACCGGTAAGACATCTGTAAATATGAAATCTACCGTATTTTCCGCACTATAAGGCACTTAAAAGCCTTTAATTTTCTCAAACGACAGTGCGCCTTATAATCCGGAGCGCCTTTATATATGGATTAATTCTGGCTGTGCTTACTGACCTCGAAGCGATTTTGTGTGGTACACGGCGCTCTGTCAAGATGTTTTAGTACGACTTTGGTAAACTACAAAGCCGCACCGCTTGCAGCATTATGGTGCGTTCACACCAAACGCGTTGTGAATATTCACAACGCTTTACTCGTGTCAGTTTATTCTCCAGTCAAGTTGTGTTCATTTGTGTCTTTCGCAACCAGTTGCGAAAAGGGGGCGTGGCTTGTGTCGGTAAAAACAGTTATAATTTCCACCATCCACCACGGTCGAAATAACCGCTAGTTCTGCTTTATACTTGTTGAGGACATCCCATAAACGTTGGAACATCTAACGCCCTGGTGTTTGGGTTCCGACTCCGCCTCGATGGCTTCCGCTACCAGCGCTACCAGAGCAGCAGCAGCCCAACGGGCGGAGCATCTCAACGCTGATTGGCTGGAAGTTGAAATATTTCAACTCTGGCGAAATTTCGCAACGCGCGAAACACGTCTATCGCAATGTCCGGCGAATTTCAACCAAATGCGTCTGTGCGTTGACTTTACATGGGATCCAGACGTGCGAAAGATTCGCAATGCGTTTGGTGTGAACGCCCCTTTACGGCTACCGTAGTCAGGAGCGTCGTGGAGTAATACATAATATTACAGTGTGTGTATATAAGGACCCCACAATGGCACCTGTCAAGAGACACGCTTACGACACGGACTTCAAACTCAAGGCTGTCAGTCACGCAGTAGAACATGGGAATAGAGCCGCTGAGAGAGAATTCAACATTAATGAATCAATGGTACGGAAGTGGAGGAAGCAAGAAGATGACCTGCGCCAAGTAAAGAAGACCACACAGTTACGCTAACGTTTGATTTAGTGGTATCAGACTGTTTTTTTTACGTGTTACAACTGAACAAGGTTGGGAGTTGAATATGCTGTACCCTTGGTCCGCCATACCACTTTCACATGTGCGTGTGTGATATTCAATTACATTAATCATTCAGGTAGCAGAAAATGTTTGCTTTGATTTATAGTGAGTGGCTTCAAAGTGAAAGATGGCAGGGATTGTTCAGCAAACAATTCAATCACTCAGTGGCATTTTTCTTTGTAGAGGGCACAGGGGATAAGGAGGGGCGTACATGGAGTAGTGGGGGTTGAGTAATTAACCAAGCCTCAGGGGAGGGCTTTGCATACTGTCCAGCATTGCAGTCGTCTCATTCCTCATTCGTGGAAATGGCCCGCTTCCTCCCCATTCATATGGCTCCAGTCTAAAAATACCCCAGAGGTCATTTGCCAGGATTATTATTACGATCAATATTTCCTTGCTGTCTCCCACCCTCCCCAGCTGCTCCCAGGTGGGATGCCGGTGTGCTTTCGAAGACGCCACGCAGGCACCGAGCGGGGTCCGGTAACTTTACCAGTTAACCGTCCCAGGGTCCGATTTGAATGGCGTGCCGGGACAGAAAACGGATTGCTGATGTAACATTACAGAGAAGAGAGTAATGGTCAGAGGTCAGGGTCACTCAGGAGGCAGTGTGCGCGATGGGGTGGGGGTGCTGCACATAGTCTAATGCTCTAATGCATTCAGTGGTCTCCTCCACATACTGCCCAGATGGCTTGGGTAAAAAAGAAATGGTGGTTCGGATACAATAAGTTCCTCGGCCCCTTTTCCAGCTATCATCATCGACTCATGAGGTGGTTCAGGGGTTAGCTCTGTGGTTTCCACGGTCCACTGATCGGTCGCTTATGAAGATCTTGTTCCATACCACATGCAGTCACATTTTCTTTTGCTTCAACACACCCACACAGGCAATTGAATGTCCTATTATGAATACCGCCATCTAATGGCACCTAATTGACTCTCCAACTGAGATGATGATGAAATACCCTTCCTCCATCCTGAACATGCTTTCGATAAGCACATTTGGATAACATTTATCTTGTGAATTAAAGCGATTTATTGAAGCAAGAAGATGACCTGCGCCAAGTAAAGAAGAGCGCACAGAGTTATGCTAACGTTTGATTTAGCGGTATCAGACTGTTTTTTTTACGTGTTACAACTGAACAAGGTTGGGAGTTGAATACGCTCATTAACGTTTGAACAATGTTGAGAGTTATTGTGAACACGTTTAATAGAGTTTGACTGTTCTGTTTCGCTTAATGCGCCTTATAGTCGGGTGCGCTTTATATATGAAAAAAGATCGAAAATAGACCATTCATTGACAGTGCCCCCTATAGTGTGGAAAATACGGTATGTAGTTGCATTAAAAAGTCAGTATTCCTGGTGGGAACCACTTTTATGGAGGGTGGTGTGATGACCCCTCCCTTCCCCTAGGGGTCTGGATCCTGTTTGCTTTGCTTTGTCTTTTGTCTTTCAGGCTGTTCATCAGCTGATGAGCCACACCTGAGCCTGGAGGCTGCTATAACAGGCAACACCTGAAGACAGAGGCCGCCTCCTTGATTGGCTGGCTGCTCTCCACTACACATTGTTGATTTAAGCTAGTTGTGTTCTTTAAATAAATGATTGTTTTTTTAACTCTTCTGGTCTCCCATCCGCATTGCAGTCTCTGAACCCATAACTTGTTTCAGCTAGCCTAGACTTATGATATTTTGTTACTCCGATATCTGCACTGCTTTCACCATTTCCCCTGCCTTGGTACACAGTAACGCTCTGACTGTACGTTGTAAACATTACTGAGGAAGCAAAAGAGAAATTAATTTCTAGGTTGCTCCTAAACTTATCTACTTTATTCCCTAACCTCTACATTTCTTCCCTTGTACCTACATACAGTATTAAATGGGTTTAGGTACCCGGTGAGTACATTTTGTTGTTGCATTCAGGCTTCAATAAAAGATTCGCAAGAGCTTGTTTTAAAAAGCTCCCCGATGGTCTGACCGCTCGTGCTTCCTGTCCTGCTGCACTGACTCGTGCCGATGTCACCGTGCCTCCAGATACCCAGTAAGTTGGTCTGCAAAATGTTAGAACTTACAGGAAGGACCTTCCAAAACTGCAAAAATTAATTTGCTTGAGCACCGTGAAACGTATATTCAACACTTAGCCCGTCTTACCGCGGTGGAGAGGCGAGCAGCCAGGGTCATCTCCAGGTTTCCTTTGAGTCCAACCAGCGCAGGCACCAGGATGAACACCTCTGTTATCACCTTAAACACCTTCCAGTGCTGGGAAAGACACACACTGCAATTATTAGCATAGCATACAAATTCACACTAAATTACAATTTGTTCAGCTTGAAGACTAGAATCTGCATCACATTGCAGTTAACATGCACGTCTGTTCACGATTTCATCGCTTCCATCATTTTATCTGAGTAGATGTTTGGGTGAAATAGTCCTAATTATGAGGGCCCAGGGACCTAAATCTGTACATGGACGACCGGATAGTTTTACACGTAGCCAGTTTACAATTTATTCTAAAATCAATAAAAAGCAAATGCAAACTGTTTACTTGCATTCAACCCAAAGCCTGCTCAAAAATAATTGGTCAATACTACTTGGACTACAAAGTGGAAACCAGAATGCTTCCGATTCCAAAATATTGTCCCGTTGTATATGAATGGAGAATCTGTTTTTAGAGATTACGTTGACCTTAAACTCCACCGAATCAGTTGTTCCTTAAATCCAGGTGAGCCAGATTTGAAAAGTCACAACGAAATGTAAGGAACGTACGTAACCAGGCAGCAACCTCCGGGTCTGCCTAGTGAAGCCAATGCGAGTGTCTTAAAACCTGCATTCTCTCTAATGTCCATCAGGGGGCGACTCCTCTGGTTGTATAGAAGTCTATATAAAATGACTACTTCTCTCTTGATTTATTCCCTCAGTAAACATGAGTTTATGGTCTCAATCTCTAGTTTCAAGTCTTCAATACAGCATGATGTTCATTTAGTAAATTATGGTAATTTAGAGTCAAACAGACCATAAAGCAGGGGATGCTTTAGGGCGGGGCTAATGTGATTGACAGGTCACTGCAGCTACCAGAGACATATAAGGCATCTCTAAGTCACTCCTCCACATTCCAAGTATGGTAACTTCAGCTCATTAGTAAAAAAACAAGATGGCGAAGTCGTCGAACTCTAGGCTTAATAACGGCTATCAAATCAATGGGTGAAAACACGTTGACTACGTCCATTTCTTATATACAGTCTGGTACAGACAGACAACCTGAAACCACAATGCCTCTGGCCACGCTAACTCCGACATGGAGGCATAAACAGCATCTCCACCCCCACAGATGGACCCTCTGAACCGTGTCCCTTACTGATGCAGTTCAATAAGCACATTTTATATCTAGAGTCTAGACTACCCCAGGAGGCTACTTTTCCTGTTTCCACATCTCTGAGCATCGCCTGACGCCATTCTGCAGAGGTTCAGTGGGTTTAGAAGACGCACAGCTCACAGAGTCGACCTCCTATTTTCTCACTACAACTCCAGTTGGCAGGTCCAAGATGGCTCAGATCTAAATAGATGCACATATAAAAGAACAGCGAAGCTGCCAAGAGCAGAGTGATGTGGAGCAGAGGCAGGGAGGAAGGGAGCGAGGGAATTAAAGATAAGAGGAGGAAGGAGGGAAAGAGTGTCAGATAAGAAGTTTTGTTATAAAAAATAAATATATATTTTCTTGGGGGTAAAAATGTCCTGGAAGTACAAATATGATCAGTGATTCAGTTAAACGGAATCAAAATGGGTGTAATGAAGTATGTAATTAATATTTAGCTGGTGGAGCAATGACAGAAATTGACCACAGAAACACATTTGAATATTTAGGATAATACCAACAAATGTCAAGCTTTTCTATACAGTCACTAGTCACTGATGAATTAGTTTAAGGGGTAGTGGGCAAAGCATTGGGCTGCTCTGAACAGCAAGCCTGTTAACATGGTCGGAAAGAAATATCCAAACAGTGTCTTTGTATGAACTTGACAAGATTCATCTGCAGCAACTAGCCTTTACATTGAAGCAGGTAAAGAGACTGAACTGATTCGATTTTGTAGGTTGAAGGCCACTGTGACCTCACAATACAGAGGACGAATATGCTAATGATGATTTCACACAGATGTCTCATAGGAAATATGTTTTGGCGTTCACAGAGTGAAGCCCAATGAAAAAGGGCAAGGGCACATCTGCATCAATGTGGGAGCTAAGCCACCAAAGCCATGTTCAAGAAATAAGTGAAAAAAGAACAATGTCGTTTGTATTATTGTAAGAGGTGGACTTGAGCTCCAACCTTGTATCTATTGTGCCTTTGTGCTTTATAGCTCCACCCACCAACATTTAACACGACCAATACGATCATTCCTGCCTTCTGAATTGTTAATATAGCAGCGACTGAGGAGGGTGGGGTGGGGTGGGGGTAGGGGGTTAAACAAGGCCATGAGAAAAAACAGAGGGATGATAAATAGCATAGTAAACGTTGAAGTTTGACTATTTGTGTGTGTGTGTGTCTATTTATACCATTGTTCTCAAGTTCCAGACTGATAGTTGGGAGGCTATCTTGGGACATGGCCCACTTCTGATGTCATCGTGCTGCTGCTGTTTGAGTGGCATAGGCAAAAAGCCTACTCTAGATTACTCAGGAGAAAATAAAACTGTCTATCATATTTGTTGCTGTTGCTTGTTATAGTAATGTATCATTCAGACATCACTATTGTATCATTTAGATACAATAGAACAGTTTAAGCTATATTTTATGAAATATTGCAAACAGTGTGCAGATAATTCCTCTATGCGATATTCTTCTATGCGAATCCAAGATACCAATGTTTCTATGCCCTCTTCCTTCATCCTCCAACAACTTATTAAATGAACGCTCTGCTTTCATCCCATTACTCTCCTCTCCCCACATCTCAATATGATTGGGTAATCTCAGAGAGGTGGACGGTACACACTACAGGGCTCCATCAGTTTAAACAGAGAGCAGCACCACACCGTCGTCGAGGAAGCAGGACGGTTACAACTACCATGGATGTAGCACCGATCAGTTAATCTATCCTTTTGTTTGTAAGGAAACGTTGCCAACCGTCTCCCCTCCACCTGTGCAATCATTCCAAACATTATTCTGTCCACCAATTTAACCATTTGTTGTCCTGTAACTCTCCCCCCAAAAAAAGGTGTTTAATGTGTGTTAACACTGCAACCGGAGGGTGGGCGCTATGCATAAAAAAAGCAATGCCAAGCAGCAGGCAAAGTTCATCTCTGCCCATTTCACTCTACTGGTTGTCCATTCTTGACTTTTTATTAAACGGTCTACATCCATCTTTTGTGCACAGCCACCCACCTCTCTACATTATTAAATCATCCATAACACTACTCTAAACTGTTTGTCAGACCATTAAGCCATTCACCCGTCCAACCACAGGGCTGGTAAGGTCCAAAGTGGATCTCAACAATTCTATTCTATACCGACTAAATGTGTCCATAGTACCGAGTGGCAAAAACTGTAAAGGACCAAAAAAAATTGCCAATCAAATACATTCTCAAAATCCTACTCTTCTTCTTTACGTTGATTTAAAAAAAATTATAACGTCAAAATGATTGTACAGTAGGTCTACTGTACTTGTGTTTCAGCCCAGTAACCTCGGAATTATGTCCGTACTGGATTTTGAGTGTCTGACGATTTACTTCCAATGCAACCTTTCAGACCCAATGCAGAGAGCAGCACTACCAATCCCACGTGCAGAATGTCGGGGTGTGTAGGCCAGGGTTGTGACGAGGCGTCAAGCTAATTTGACTTTCACCCAGGAGATGGTAATCAGGTCTCGTTACAGACCTGCAACCAACTCTTTATCAACCGTAACTACAAACTTTCCCAAACCTTGCATTTACCTGACGTTTTTGTGACAGAATTTAACATTTAAGAACTATGGCTACTTTTCCTTAACAAGAAAAATGGATTTCGTAAAATAAAAGTAAGGTAAGAAAGGAAATATATATTGTTTTGGAAACTTGGTTATCGCACTAGTATCTAGAAATCTCAGATAGTGCCCAACCATATTCATCCATCTATTAATCTCTCAAAAACAATTCCACAAATGTTTTTTCATACTTGTATAAGGTCCATAACAATACCGGCGGAGACCAGTCCGAGCCCTGACACCAGGTACGGCACTATAACCTGGGCAGCAATGAGCCAGGAGCTCTCTGGTATGAATCCATGTTCTGACCGAGTCAACTTCCATGTCACGCCACGTAACTTCTTGCCCTGGTAGCGCAGCTCCAGCTCCAGACGAGTCACTACCATGTTGAACTTGGTGTTACTTGAGCACTTAGTTCAACTTGTAGTTATCCCATGGTAAGTCTAAAGCGGATCCAAGTGTAAAGGGAGAAAACTGCTTCCGATGTGTCCAAAAAAAGAAAGTTGGTTTGAGTTTTCACCTATCCAAATAAAGTGAGCAGGGTAGTGGAGAAGAAACCGATCAATTTGGTCGTCCTTGGTTTAAAGACGACAAGGACAAACGTTTGAAGAACACAGCCACGTGATTTGTGAATGATGGTTGATCCGCTCTCGAAGAATTACAAAGAAATGGCTTTTATTCAACCCTTCTTTCTCTAATGAACAAGTAAAACTGCTGGCATGAGCCCTTTTTACCACTAAGGAAAATTGGATAAAAGGTAATCAGCAATTGCCATATCCTCGGATGCTCCGAAGTAAAACATGTACAAGATTGTCAGTTAATTTCCCGTTTGTTCAATTGCATATCTTTTTCCCCAGACAACGTCAAAGTTAAAGGCTTTGACTCCAATTTGGGGGCAATGGAGGGTGACATCTTTGTTCCAGTGGTGAGTCAGCAGTGACGAGGTATCCATTTGTCAGTACCCCCAGGGAACACAATCAATACCATTTGTTATATTCGTCACCAAGCGCAGATACATCCATATCTGTAGTCAAAGTCTGTCTTTAACCAAGCTGCCTTTTTAGGTCAAGGCTGGTAAGATGGCTTTGACATCCACACAGGTTGACACTGAGGAACAAACCCATTCTTAAGAGTCCAGTTTATCTGATCTACTCCAGAAACCAATCAATGGAGTTTCAAAGCCTTGAGAAGTTTAGAATTTGCAGGATCTAGTCCTCAATCTGTTTGGTCCAGCCTGAAATCCGCTTGACCTCCAGCCTGAATGCACAGTTTCATCTCGAATATGACAGGAGTGCTCGCAGTGGCAGCTGAATGATTGACGGCCCCAAAAGGTCTGGAGAATTGGAAGCGGCGGGATTCCTCTTAGTCTTTGTCAATCCAGCTCCTCTGTTGTGGCCGGCTCGCAATGAGGGCGAGGAGTACAAAAACAACAGCAATAACAAAACAACAAAAAAGATTTCTGTGATGTCAATAAGAGATCCGAGGAGGTCCACCGACAAGATGCAGCAGCCGGCTTCTTGCAGGCTGGAGTGCTCCTTTCCTCCCGTCAGGGTAGTCCTGCTCCCTCCCTCCCTCCGCTCTGACGTGACGTAGCAGAAGAAGAGGCAGGACCCAACATGCAAACACATAAGGGAAGCAACCCCCCCCCCTATTTCTTGCTGCGTGTCTGCCTCTCATCCTACCTCTCTCTCTCTCTCTCTCTCTCTCTCCACACAGTGACTCATTCTTTTTCTCCATCCAGTCCATCCATCTCTAGCTCGCCTACACCTGCTATATTTGCGTTGTGGTCCTGTCATGAAGAAAGTGAATAGCTGTCTTTTACTTTCGCACATGTGAGACAAAACAAATACCAAATAAACACCAAATAAACAAACTGCCCCGTGTGACTACAACATCGCTCCCCTGGACTACAACATTGATTTCAGGGCCCTTTTCAGGTCACAAGAATCTCAAGGTTACGTTTCTCTCTCATGTAAACGTGCTTCTATAATTACGACACTTTCTCTTTCGAATGGTTATTATTTCCCTTGCTGTTATCAAGTCATTCATTTGCATTTTAAGTGATTCAACCTTGTTCCTTCACGCAAAAAGACTCCGTGACTGTTACGGGTGAAACATTTCACTTATTTATTCATCAGAATTCTGTATTTTCCATTTGAAAAAACTCATGTTTGATGAAGAGGAGGTTTTATAAAAAAGATTATATTTAAATTATACTTTTAAATGATATTTATGTAAACACTCTTCTCAGAATTACCAAGGTAGTCCAGCCATTTGAAATTGCACTTTCAAAGCTTTACAAAACTTTGGAGCCTACATTTCCCACAATGCAACTAAACAGCAAAGGCATTATGCAAAGACTAACTAGTATTTCTCCTGATCAGTAAACCATTCAGACTTCAGAAACATGGGATGCGAGTAGTAGAATAGACTTTTTATTAAGGAAATCCAGGATCAATCAGCAATCAATGGTGGGTAAATTAAATGGCGTTGAAAACCAATCTAAAATCTACCATTATTATTATTATTATATTTCCCCAATGGACCGACCAGGGTCTGCTGAGACCGGGGTCTGCCCGCAGAGGAGCGCAACATAATCTATCCTGGGCGAAATTTCACATTTCCAATATCATGCATTTCAAGTTAATTATCAAACGGTGTATTCAATCTGACAACAATGAACTGCAAGTTTGTTAAATTAATAATTACAAGCCAACAGGTCAGATAATTTGCTACACACACTCACGCTTCACATTTTAACGGTGTTCAGGTGACACTTCAGGTGTTCATTCCATAAAAAGCAGCCGCATCACATTCTATTATTTCTTTCTTCCTCTCACCTACACAGCATCCTCTTTTGTCACTGCTATTCATTGAATTAATCTGTGGCCCTCCCACACTCGTAGTGCGTGTTGTTTATCAGTCACAGCATAAACGCCCCGGGCTTCTGGGAGGCTATATTGGCACGTTGAGCTTTAAAACTACCTGTTTTACAGGATGAGTGCATTATGTTATCGTGGACATTTTAGCAGTTGAGGAACGAGTGATTTGAGGAAGTGACAGGATGTAGGAGGTCACGTGGGATATAAACTGAAGACAGGAAGTGATTATTGAGAGAAGATCCAAAACCCTGATGGGCTACAGAAACAACCCTTATTGCCATAGTGAAGTGCTCTGGTCTTTATCTCCTTCCCCCTTCCAGATTCCCTCTTTGTCCTTTCATGTCCCCTGCACCGTGAGACACAGGACCCAGACAAAACTCCTGACTCCTCCCGTCAGATGCGGCTGGGTAACCGATACCGCCGGGGAGAGAGTGGAGGACATACTGATGAGCACGAGATGGAGAGAAGGGACCAATTTTACCAGCAAACATAAAACAGTAACACGTTTAATCCCGCAGTTTTCCCCAGACATGAACATATCCAAATCAAGTTTCATTAGTAACCTCTTCAAACAAACAATCACTATTTTCCTTTCTTTTCTAATGGAACAGTGTGACGTGGCCACTGGGGGGAGAATGTTTTATGGATTAACATATTTCCCTTAAAATACAGTCATCAAAATTCTTAAATACTGTAACCCAGTTATTAACACATTTGAAATTCTCAATTTATTAATGAATGAATTCGTAAATAAAAGTGGGCTTCTGGGTGCAACTCAACCGGAAACTGAGGCTACAAACGGCACGGGTTTTCAAAAATTGGATAATAGACGATTGGAAAAAACGTTACCTGCTCTTTGCAGATGATGTAGAGAAAGAAATGTACCAAAAGAAATTGGCACATAATACCAATGAAGTAGCAACTTCTCAAAGGCAGTTGGATGCAACGCACCAGAAGCCTCACTACTGGTGGTTGGGAAGGAATTCTAACAACAAGTTTACAACAAGATATTAAAGATGTACCAAATATCCACATATCAAGCCGTCACCAATAGATTAGGGCATACTGCCAGTTCCCCATCTCCAAACCCGCCTCACGGTCTCACTCACCTGTACGTCGTCCAGCACCATGCCGGCCATCACCATGCCCATGCCGGCCAGCAGGTAGGGGAAGAGCACCTGAAGACAGATAGCAATGGACGACTCCTCCTCCACTTTGGCGAAGGACACTTTCGGCTTCTCCACCATCGGCTTTCCAGGAGGCTGGAACGCCACCGGGGACAAGAAGAGGTCATCTTGGCCGTCTACGGCGCCGCCCAGGGGGGCGTTCGGACTCTTCCCCTTGGAGCGGGACTTTTTGTTCTTTTTCCTCTGGCGGGTCTGAGGCGTTGGTGGTTTATCCTCACCGGGCATGATGGCGGAAGTGGTTATGATGAGCGGGGTGGTGTTGGCTTAATCTGCGGGTACAGAATTAAAAGGGTGAGGTGTTGTACGGAGCACGCAAACCAATGAACAAGACTTTTTAAAATAATTTAAATCCATAAATAGTATAGTCCGTTAAATTGTTCAAATGGGATGTGGAAAGAAATATAACATTGTATAGTATTCCTTTAACCTCCCATGAGTTGGTATAACCTAGAATATTTTATTATTTCCTTTACTTCCAATAAATTGATGAAATAAGTTAACGGAGAACATTATATTACCATTTCTATTCAATGTTAATCATGTAACTGCATTATTTAAGATTTTAACCAATAGTTTTATTTTCCACTCGTCTGATTTTACTGCTTTTTGTCAGTGAGAGGTAAAATGTACAGCCCCCCCAAAAAAATGTTTTGCCTCCATTAATGTGACCATTTATCATCCTGATTAATGTATTAGCCTGTGACTTTGCGGCATACAGTCTATATTTCAATTAAAACAATCCTGGGGTGTCACTGGTTCTTAATATTACTCGTCAGCTTCCCATTACTAGATCTAATGATCCTTATTACATTACTGATTCATTGAAATATTTTATGATTCCTTTGACTAGGTTTTCACAACTGTGTAAAACTCTTGAAGCAATTCAATTCAATTCAGTTTATTTTGTATAGCCCAAAATGACAAATTTGCCTGAGAGGGCTTTACAATCTGTACACATACGACATCCCTGTCCCAGGACCTCACATTGGATCAGGAAAAAGGGAAGAAACCTTCAGGAGAGCAACAGAGGAGGATCCCTCTCCCCGGATGGACAGAAGCAATAGATGTCATGTGTACAGAGTTACAGAGTTACAGCACATTACATGAATATGACAGAAATGATTCATATAATGAGTGGTAGGCATGAATGCACGCTGCCTGACACAAACGTTGTCCTTACATACACAATGTACAGATGCTCAGCTCTCAGAAAACGTATTCAAATCCCAATGATAACGTGTGCCTTACCCTCACAATCATAACCACGTAATTGTGCGTTGTATATTAGGAACATTGGGCACACCTTTTATGTGGCTGTTTAAATTAGAATATCTGATATCTATATTTATTGTGTGCTGGACAGAACATATTGAAACACTGGATCACCAGTTTGTATAACAATGTGTATTATTGTGAGTCAACATAATACAGCATTGAATAATTGAGGAATATCACAATAGTCCATTTCCACCATTTTTAATGCTTGAATGTGAGTTTTGACTGTGGAGTCGAACAAAGGAGCCGCTGCTCCAGCTCTGCGAGGAACCCGCCTCCTCTGACGGCTCTTATAACGGCTGTGAAGCACCGTTATACTCCTCACCGTGTCCACGTGAACCCGACAGACCGGAATAACTGCTTAACGACAACACATGTACACGTTTATACACACAATGTCGACGACAGACTCCCGGAAATCCGGCGAAATGTCCGAACGCGTCCGCGGGTCCATTAGATCCGCATCAGAGCCGGACAGTGTCCATCAACAAGCCTCTGTTCACTTACATGCCTCCACTGTAGGCTGCCATGTCGACATACCATAATACCACGGCCCCGGTAACCAAGGTTATACAAATAGACGCTTTCCGATTGGATAAACACAAGGAGTAGCCCCGCCCCCCTGGCGGAGATCGCGAGCAGCTGCAGACATTTGGAAATAATGTAAATAAATCCCAAATGTTACATGAAGCGTTGTTTTTTTAAATGTTTTTATTATTTTATTGTTTTATGTATTTTTATGACAATTATTATAATTATAATTACATTATTATAATTATAATATAATATAATTATAATTATAATAATGAGGGGTTACTCGTTTTTTTCCACTCAAGGGGTCCACAGCTCAACCTTTCAGAAGCCCCGCCCCCCATTCAGCCGGATTGTGTGAAATTGAAAAATGAGTGGAAAAAAATGTATCAGAACATGTAAAAAAAACCCAATCATCCTAATAACAGTCCCCAGACCAGTGCGGGGTTGCAACTGAGCGCAAACCCGAGCGGCTGTCCCGCTCCAGAGTCCAAGGCACGTCCGGCTAAAGCCCCCCCTTCCCGGCATGCCCCCCGGCTGCCCCCGTTAGAAAGACACCGTGTGTTACTGACAATGGAGACACGCGCTCAGTCCGCACTGTCGGTGCTGAAAGCGGCCCGACTGAATAAAAGACCGTGTTACGCACAGTGGCGGAGGGAAGTTGCTGTGTGTGTCGTCCTTACCTTAATTGTCTCCAGAGCTTGTGAGGGTGAGCGCGTGCACGGCCGACGTGAACCCCCAGAGCTCCCAAGAATAACCGCCGCGCGGATGCTTGCTATGCTGTATGTCTATATTAAGGCTACACGCGTGTGTTTCTGTTAGCTCGTGCAGTTTAGAACATACGACTTGTGTGTAAAGATCAGCGCGTGCGCGCGCGTGCGCGTGCACTGTCAGAGCGCATGCATCTTGGGGTACCGTCTTGAATTTCATGGGATTGGCAGATAAGTGATCTAGCCCCACCCACTCCCCTCCTGTCGCCTTCCATCTCCAGCAGAGCGCTGACAGCAGCGGGCACAGAGACGCCTTCACGCTTTCATTCACGACAGGCCTGTCACGGCTTATGACCAACACATGTTGCTCTTTCAAACTAGTGTTGCTCTTTTGTTTTATTAATAAAGGGTGGAGGTAACTAAAGTTAAGTTAAGTTCAAGTCCATATCCAACAAAGAGCACCACTCTGCACATTTAACATACGTTAGTGGTGGTGCAGCAGCTCTATCTGCTGGCTGTAACTCATAACTACCAGTAACGTGTCACCGGAGTGGCAGACGCCTCAGTGCACAATGACGTTTATTTTAATTTTATTATGCCTTGGTGTTTTATTGTGGGTGCATATTATGCTTTTAAAGTACCAGTGTGTTGGGGGACCTATATGGTCGGTAAAATAAAAAGATATTCAGAACTATGCTTCTCATTAGCGTATAAACACCTGCGATTAAGAATCTTTGTTTATTTCATCATCTGAGAATGAGGCCTTTAAATGTCCGCAGGGAGCGGGTCCTCTCCACGGAAACCCGCCATGTTTCTACCCAGAGAACTCCCGTGTGAGAACAAGTCAAAGCTTATTGGTCGCTGCTGAGCCCTCCGCCGTATCGCCAAAGGGCGTCAGAGGAACATCCTGCCATCCAAAAGTAAAACTTTGACTCTATTGTCATATATTTGAAGTGTCTCCGGAAATGGCCCTCAGGAACCTTTTGTGGGGGCCCCTGAACGTGACATGAACATGCATTTAATACTTGTACACTTTACTATGCATATATACATGAATATCACATTCATCATCGACTGTGCCTAAATGCACATTACCCTGGTGATGATCATATATATTATATATATATATATATATATATATATATATATATATATATATATATATATATATATATATATATATATGGTTGCAGACCAACCTGAACATGCTAACTGGTGGACTGAAACGAAAACAAACTCAAGCAAAATCTGTTTTAGAGAAGAACAAAAAACAAATCAGGACAAGGGCAATGAGATCGCTACCCACATCGTTCATAAAAAAACATCAGAAGAGCAGCTTCGAGTAAAACAAAAGCAAAAGTGACGATGATAAAGTCTGACATGAGTTGACTTTGTTGTCCCCTCAGTGGCGATGAGATGGAAAAGCTCAATCCAGCAGCAGGGCCGCCGGCACCACAGTCAGTACGGACAGGAGTGTTGATGAGGTCATTGCTGTCGGGTGCAACACAAGGCAGGAAGTCGGTATGCCGTACGCTGGAGGATGAAGTTACCTCTGTAGGAACTGTACAACATGCATTAAATAGACAACAACACATCCTACTGACTCTGCACAATGACGAATGAACATCAAAACTCAAAAGACCTCCCGAACAGCGTCCTTGAGGAAGGCTGCTGTGCGGCCTGCACTGATTAATGTAGAAGAGTAGATCACAGCACTGAAAGTTACTTCACCTCTCAGTGACAGTTCACGATCTCTCCACCAGGTGGAAGCATGGATTCAAGAGACAGAACCACCAACAAAAAAAAAAGGTCCAGTTCATGTCTTCCATACTTTTAGGGCTGAAAAAGAAAAGAAAAAAAAGCCCAGCAAAATGCTTAACTACTTGCAACTGAAGCCCAAAACAGACCCCCGGTGGAGAGACGTGTTTTTTTTAGAATCGCTCCCGACTGCAGCGAGCAAAACAAAAGAGGTTTGTGAAAATGTTCAACATATTATTAGAGTTGACATATATGAAGAGCAATTTTCTGAGATCTTAAAGTCGGAAAGTGAAGCAGCAGCGAGTCGTGGTGGTTATCAACGGGCATGGTGGTCTGTCAGTACCACCCTTCGGTCTTTATTTCAGTTTATAGAAACATGATCCATGTCATACTTATGGATTCCTTCATCCTTCTAGTCGGAGGTCGGAAGCCCCAAGAGGTTATGGAAATCTGGTTTACAGCCCCTTGCTGTTTATTTTCCACTCGGAATAACTCTAATCGAAAGCAGGAAGATTGTCTTTCCTTATTTGTCTGAGACGTTTCTGTCTTTATTTTGTTTTAATAAGTACAGTATGTGTTTTGTGGTGTTTTTTCGGCTCCATATCGTCAAAGCTGTGTCTGGCATTTTTAGCACCTCGTTAAAGCCTCCATTGCAGAAATGCACCAACAATTACTAGCTATATATATATATATATATATATATAAATAAAAAGATATGACACGTAAAACCGCCTGCCAATGCGCGTGCTTGGCTGAGATAATGTCCACACATCATTCCCCCACGGTAATGGGATAACCTTAAACAATGAGCGCCACCGCCACACGAGGTCAACTGTTCCACCATGGGCGCCGTACTTTATTTTGAGCCACGCGAGCGCCGTCTTGGTGCTGTAAACACTCCTTTAAGGTGCTAAATTCCCAATTCCGGGCATTTCAGCCATTGCCTCCATATGTCTCTCAACGTGGCGCCGGTAGAGTCGGTAGAGCCGGTAGAGTCGGTAGAGCCGGTAGAGTCGGTAGAGTCGGTAGAGTCGGTAGAGTCGGTAGAGTCGGTAGAGCCGGTAGAGTCGGTAGAGCCGGTAGAGTCGGTAGAGTCGGTAGAGTCGGTAGAGCCGGTAGAGCCGGTAGAGCCGGTAGAGCCGGTAGAGTCGGTAGAGTCGGTAGAGCCGGTAGAGCCGGTAGAGCCGGTAGAGTCGGTAGAGTCGGTAGAGCCGGTAGAGTCGGTAGAGCCGGTAGAGCCGGTAGAGCCGGTAGAGCCGGTAGAGTCGGTAGAGTCGGTAGAGTCGGTAGAGCCGGTAGAGCCGGTAGAGCCGGTAGAGCAGTGCTAACGGTGCGAACAGGTCTGTGCTCTACGCTTTGTCGATGACACAGTCCTGTATCTCGCTATGTCTTTACAGAGCAAATAGTTGTTTGCTGCTATATTAATGCTGGTCATTTAAAATGTTGCAGTTTAAACCACCAGATGTTATCCACAGCTGGAATAGCACCCCCACAAATGGACTTTTCACCATTTTGTTTTGCGAGAAAACACACTGCTTTTAAAATAACTCAAAGAGCTGACTAAACTGAACAGAATACTGTGTTCCTGACCCAACGTTTCTAAATCCGGTGGACATTTTGTGGAAATGTGAACGTGGGGCCTGGTTTTTGAGTATTTTCAGTCTGCTTACACATCAATTACCTTCTTTAAAGAGCTAGAACAAGCAGTTTATGAGTTTATATGTGTTTTAAACAGGGTTATACCATTAAATAACAAGACAAAGTGACTTTAAAAGGAAAGTGGATGTCAAAGAGACGTTCCACTTTCACTGATAGAGCAGTTTACTCTTCACAAGAAGACCTGCTCAGACTCTGGAAACAGTTATTTAATATATTTTCTGGCTCTGTCAATATTTTTGATGATCTCATCGGAGTTATCTCAGCTCGGGCTTAGAGGCTTAACATTTTTTTTTTTTTTTTTACAGAAAGCCTCCCTTAAAAAATGGGAGTGTGGAGTTTTAAGAATGTGTAAATAAAAAAGCGGGGTATCCCAGCTTAAAGCTAGATGTATTGCACTTCACACTTCATGAAATATTAAATCACGTATACAGGGTTCAACTCCATAATAATGTGTCATTGGTGGTTTGTTGCTCCACACCAGCACTTTATATATATATATATATATATATATATATATATATATATATATATATATATATATATATATATATATATATATTATACAGAGTTTTAAAATAGGTTAAATGTCAATGCTGTGTATGGCATACCATGTGAGTGACATCAGGAACACAGAAGCTGTACATAAAGCTATCAGGCGAATATGGAATTTTTTTTAATGCATTTACCCTCAGTGATTTAAATGTACATTACATGAATTGCATGCTCCCCCTAAAGTGTGTTGGCCTTTGTATTCAGGATAGAGAACAAGGTCAGCGCTCTTGTGCATACCCCAGATCAGGCGTGATGGGCGACGGCGAGGGTCTTGGTCCATGCAGTTTGTCGTAAGCTCCTGCAGACAGGGCAGCTTTGGCACTTGCGTGACGATAAGCGCAGCGGTTGACAGCTGCGATAGATGTGTTTCCAGGGTCTCTGGCCTGCCTGGTGGAAACTATCACGGAAACTTGTAATGCTGCTATAAATAAATGTCCCCGTCCACTGTTGCCAGCCACGCTATCATGGTAGCCATTTGGCCAGTCAGTGTTTCTATGTTTCTGTCTCCCCATCTGACGGTCTACTTGGGAAACATCTGTCATCTGTCATCTGTTTTGTGCTTTGCAGACCGCCAACTTAAAATGTACTTTATTGCCGCAGTAGTTTTTATAGGGACCTACAATATATATATATATATATATATATATATATATATATATTATAAGTGACGGTATCAGCAAAGAGATATCAGACTAAATGGGTGTCACTCTCCCATGTGGGTGTGTCTGACTGGTGTACCTCTGGTTTACCTTGGAGCACCTGTTGCTGGTCACACACCAGCAACTGTTGACCTTCTGATACTCCCACTTTACCCACTCTATCGCCCTGTCCCGGGCTGTCTACATTCACACACACACACACACACACACACACACACACACACACGTACACACACACGTACACACACACACACACACACACTACTCTATTTCACCCACTCTTGCAACACCTCCATATGTCATTACAGCTACAGTGAGAACTGTCAGTGTGTGTGTGTGTGTGTATTTGTGTGTGTGTGTGTGTGTGTGTCTGTGTGTGTGTATTTGTGTGCGTGTGTGTGCATGCACTGTGAAAACGGTTAAGCTTTTTGAACTAAAGATTTTGAACTCGTTGACCTGCTCTAACCTCATTTGACGCCCATCAATTGGTGCTGCCTTGGTGCACCGGAGTTATTCAATTTGAAATGGCAAAGAAAAGCTTTCTTTTCAGGGCTGCACGTGGTGGTGTAGTCACGTCAGAGCATGTTCTCCCCGTGGCAACGTGGGTTCCCTCCGGGTTCTCCGACTTCCTCCCACAGTCCAAAGACATGCAGCTCAGGTTAACTGGACTCTAAACTCCACGTAGGAGTGAATGGTTATACATGATCCCTGAGATGGACTGTAGACCGGTCCAGGCGAACCCATCAGCGCCCCGGGACCCTTAATAAGCGGTTCGGATAATGGACTGGAATGGACACCTTGCTTTTTAATGACAGATTATGTTATGTAATGATTGTCACTGGGTCTCCAACAATTGCAACAAATTCTGACTAAAGGCTTCATCAGTCTTTTACTAGCGGTTGATGCTGCTGTCATCCAGTACAAGTCCTTGATGAGGTGACTTCATATTCCTTGTACGTTTAAGAGTAGAGGGCAAGGTTTTATCCAAAGATGTTGAAAGCTGTCTTACCAGTAAATGCAGTCAGCGGCACGGCAGGCATGGACGTGTCTGTGAACAAAGCAGACACGTCCATGAATCTGGGGAGCTGACGCTGAATCCTGGCTGCCTCCTCTCATATATATGCTCTTCATGACATGGGACAGTGACAGAGTAGAAGATCTCGTGGCCTCGGACATGCTTTAGGCACCAATTCACGCTCAGTGTAAAATATGTAAGCTTGCATTTTATTGCGTCTTTGGTACAACACTCATTGGGGTTTCTGACTTCTCGCTGGGTGACGCACTCACAAGGTTCCACTTCAACCTCTGCTGCAGAAGTGTTCCACACTTTAAGAATTGGGCATTGCTGTTGAATCCGTTCCAGGGCCAACTGGATTCGTTTGCCATGTCCTTGATATCCACACTGCAAAGCCCCACTTACCATGTTGTACAACTGCTCATAAGTTGGGTAATTCTTGTTCTTCAGGTCATCATTTGATCTGTGTGGAAAATTCATATGTACAACTTTTCCCTTTTCTGATATCTGATAATTGCTGGTTTCCCTACACTTCTTTCTTGAATGTGTCTCCAAAGGGGAATGGCATGTGTGCTAGAGAGTCCTTCACAGCACATTAAGCCAAACACAGAACGTCATGTGTTTCAGATCTCTGTTTATCTTTCTGGTAATACTGACATCAACATATCTTCCGTCATGCCCTGTAACCTGCTCGTGGGAAGACTCCTTTTCAGTGTGTCATCATCAGTCTGCACGAAAACCAACTTCTCCACCTCTCATTTATCTTGGAGCATCCTGCTGAAAATGTTGCGGTCATCTCCAAGTGATCGGTTCACTGCATTTGGGTCGACACGCTGTTTGTCGCCACGTGGGTGGGAGTAGGAAAAGGTAACTAGGTAACTCTGGTCCTTTGCAAAGGGGTATCTGCAGAGTACCGCCTTGCATTAAAGTACATGCTCGGGGATAGGTTCATTCGTTTGGCCTCATCCGATGTGTTCTGTCCGGTTGGGAACTGCACAGGGAAGGCCATGGCCTCTCGTTGTGGTATGGAATCCTTTGTGTTAGCAGTTCTACAAATGACCTCACCGCATGGGGAAATGTCCTGTGCATGCAAGGGTCCACAGCCAGGCCAAGTCCAAGTTGCAGTGCGTAGTATGTGCAAGGACATTTGTCGTTTTTGGCGCTGATTCATGTGTTGTGTGCTGTGTTAATTGTGGAGCTGGCTACCATTAACTGTCTCTATTCATCTTGATATTATTGTTAGGTTTTTTGTGAATTACATCCCCCGATCAGGCAAGGGCAACAGGAAGGAGGAAACACATCTGGATGAACCAAGTGTACCAAGTGAGAAGTAGAGTCATTTTCTCATAGACTTACAATCTGACTTCTTTTTGCAACCAGAGGAGTAAAGTTAGATGCAATCTGAGATCTCACCACTAGTGGTGAGATCTAGACACCACTAAATCCTACACCTTTGAGCCAATTGATTAGAAGGGGCAAATTATTTTTAATTTAGTAAGTTTAGTTGATTTGGTTCCTCAAAACATTTGTCATTTAAAAATGCGCCACCACTCTCGCCGTCAGTATAAATCTTTCTGGACACAGCTGTCACATGACTATCATTGGCACAATATAGCAGACATATCTCGTCCGTGTCGATGAAGTCGGCATCTGCATGCACGTGTAGAGGGGCACGTGTGTACACTGTTAAAGGGGAATGTTGAATAATCCTGCTGTTCAGAGGAAATCAATGAAAAAAACTCCCATTGGAACGGCTGAAGGTTGGAAATATAGTGCATGATGAATAACACATACTTTATATAAGATGAATGTTTTTGTAAAAAGGAATAAAAAACAACATTCAGGATTATAGCGTTGCAATGGGCTAACTTTAGCTTTTTCTCAAGATACAGACACTTTGAACAGCATAACAAAAATCTCATAAAGGCTAGTGTTATTTATTTGTTAATGTATTTATCTGATAATATTTGTTTCGTCTTAATTTTGTTATAGTTTTAGTTAGCTTTTGTCTTTTTTTGCTACCACTGCTCACACTGTTGGCTAATGAACTGGATGCCCTTCCTGCACAGCGTCTCTATTTATTCAGAGAGACCTGTCACTGAAGGTTTCCAATGACCAATACAAACTCTTTTAAGTCATGGAGTGGTTAAATCACTTCTGTTAATCCCCCGAAATAAAACTTCTTTGACTTAAAAATCCATTCGTAAAAATATGATTTCTAGACCATGATAAACTCTAAAAAAAATCTATTAGAAGTGGAATTTGAATGATCCAATTGCAATATTATAAAAATAACAATCACTCCTCTCCCTCCTGCTAGTGCGAGGAGGCTCATGTGACGTGATTCTGCAAATTGTCTGGTTCAAGCGTAAGGGATCAAAGACTTTTGAGCTCTGGTATTTGGGAACTGGTGTAAGGGGTCAGGGGGGAGGCGGGGGGAGGGGTCCTAGGGTGAGCCGTGCGTCAGCGTCTGTGGAGACGCTCAAAGTCCAGGGTCAGCTGGGTCGCGTGAGAGGAGCCAACTGATGAACACGCATCACGTTTCTTCTCGCTGGACCCACTGCATTTCCTTTGCCTTAAAAAGGCATTCAAGTTATATTTCCAGTGTTCTACTTCTCCTGGAGATAAACATTAAAGCAGCGGGCGTCGCATCTCTTAAACACACTAAATACCTGATAGATTCCACGTGGAACCGGAGATGAGGATCAAGCAGCTGGATTTATTGTTGACTCAAATGTAATATTGTACTCAAACACTATTAAAACAACACAATTTCAATTACTTTTATATTTAGTGCGTCTTCTCAGAAACAACCTTGTATCACATGGTATGCAGTCATACGTGTGTGTGTGTGTGTGTGTGTGTGTGTGTGTGTGTGTGTGTGTGGTTTATTTCTACACACTGTCACTGTAAATCTCAGAGGGTCAAGCAGTTGCTCACCCTGACCCACGAGCAGGTGTGGGGGACCGGCTCATATTGCCCACATGTCACCCTGACTGTCATTTCACTCTGTGTTACAAATGCAGCTTTGAGCACAGCTACTATCATTACAACTACTTATCATTACAATTACCAGGAGCAGCTCACAGTTATTGTGACTATTTTTACTTGTGTAAGCGTTCTTCGATTCATTCATTTAATCAAAATAAATTAATTTTGACGATGTATATCGGTTTGTCACATTTCTAGCCATTGTTAGTTTTAGTCAACATAAACTTGAGACATTTTAATCTCGTTCTAGTCAGTGAAAGTTCCATACAATTTATTGGTTTTACATTTCATGCCAAAGTACTGAGAGACATTGGTAGTTGCAGAAGCAGTGCACGATGTACTGTACATGTGTATAAAACCAAGGCTAATTGCCTACACTATTACCATGACTCCAATATTACATTTGTACTGTTTCTATAGTTACAAGTGGTCAATCAAGTCAAGTCTTGCACCAGAAGTATCTAAGTGGCAGCTATAAATGGCAGCTGGTTGAATTTCTTTGAATCTCCTTTGTCCTTTTGCTGTTAATGAAAACAAATGGTTATAATTAAGATGTCTTGAGACCTTCTATATATGCTATATTTCTTCATGCTATGGCAAAGTCATTATGCCCACCTCGCTCAGTTTCCGGAATAACGGGGTGTCAAACAAATGGACTTTGGGTCCAATGGGACATTCTTCGTATTATTAGGGTTTTGGAAAATTGGGCCTTGATGCGTTCAGGACAAAACTCCACCAATGGCTCCTACGTAGTGAGATGAAGGCTGGGCTGCTGGCAAGGTGTTGGAAATCGTGCGGAACAGCTCACTAGCCATTTACTGCATCTAAGAAGTGGACGTAGTCATCGTGATGCCACCCATTGGTTTGTGGATTACGACCGCTGCCATGTTGGTTTTTTCGCAACCAAACAGAAGTTACCATAATAGGAATGCGGAGGAGTGACAGAGACTTTGCATACCCTGCTTTATGGTCTGTTTGGAGCTTAATTTACTAAATGAACCTCACGCTGTATTGAAGAAGACTTGAAACTAGAGATTGCAAGATGCATTTTACCTGCCAGCAATCAGTTCACACAAAATTAAACAGATCATAATCAGAATCGTGATTTCCTTGCCGCCATTGTTTGGGTGTTGTCAACCTGAGGCTTTATTATCACACGTCATCTGTGATTACATTACATTAAGTTTAGTAATGAAAACAACGATGTCTTTCATCATTCACTTGACTCTCCTGTTTCAACTGTCATTACTATTTGTACGATTTGTACTTTTGCTATTGCTGATAACATTCGTGCTCCTGAGAAAGAAGAAGAATGGTTTGTTCACTGTCAGCCCTGCATGACACTTCAAAAAGCCTGAAAGACGGTTCAGAAGGCCGAACAGTGCATTAATTAGTTTCTGCATCTTTATGTTGTTGGGATGTCAGATATTTAACTACCCGTGCTGGATGCCTTCATAATAGCTCTCTCTTGCACATCATGTTTGTTTTCTTCTGCGAGAGCCCAATTCACGAATCAAGAACGAATCATGATTATATTTGTTATGGGTTCGTTTGTTAGTTTGCTCATTTATTTCCTTCACAGTTGCTGACTGTGCTCAGTAAAGCAGACGAAACCAACTGGCAGCGTGACATCGGCCGTCCCGAGAGAGAGGGGAATGATGTCTTTGTTAGTGTGTAACCTTGGATGAGGCTTGCGTTTTGGACTATTGGAGTCCAAGCGTTAAGTACACAAAATGGCGTGAAAGAACATAATTGAACCGCTTTTCATTTTGTGACTCAGACTCTGGAAAGCTATCAAAGTGTGTATGTGTGAGAATGAGAGAGTGATATTTATTTTGTGCATTAGAGAGAAACCTCTTCTTCTCTTGGCCAAGTAGCAGCCAGCGTGCCAGGAGGAGCCTTGGGCAAGTAATATTGTACATGCAGCCATTGATGACTCACAGATGGTAAAACCAGATCTAAAGAGCAGATCATTGAAATACTTCAATGCTGCGACGCAATGCCATGTGTTGTATCATTGTCATACTGCATTGACTAATATACAATATATGTACACCAATACATGGGAAGTTTAAACAATGAATGCTTTTGATACCGTATGATTATGCTTTTGGTTAAAAGAGTTTCAAATATCTTCAACATTGGTTGGGTTACATTAACTTAGGCATCATTAGAATGGGTTTGTTGTATGATTTGTATGTTGTTCAAGGGTTGGTTCAACCAAATTCCGTGAATGGGAACCTTTTTGAAATTTTAAAAACCTTTATGTGGAACATACCCACGCTCAAAGCAACATCTATTACTATGGTCACCATGGTTACGGTCACACGCGATTATGCACACCCGTCACTTAACAGTCCAAACCAGCCGTGGTTAAAGTCACACGCCTTCATGTGCAGCCATCGGTTGCCATGGTTAAAGTTTGTGCGCTCGGTTTTGCAAACCAATCGGTGACCGATGTCACAGTCATGCGTGGTTACTTACACCCATAGGTCGCCATGGTTAGGGTCACAAGCAGTTACACACACCCATAGGTCGCCATGGTTAGGGTCACAAGCAGTTACACACACCCATAGGTCGCCATGGTTAGGGTCACAAGCAGTTACACACACCCATAGGTCGCCATGGTTAGGGTCACAAGCAGTTACTTACACCCATAGGTCGTCATGGTTAGGGTCACAAGCAGTTACTTACACCCATAGGTCACCATGGTTAGGGTCACAAGCAGTTACACACACCCATAGGTCGCCATGGTTAGGGTCACAAGCAGTTACACACACCCATAGGTCGCCATGGTTAGGGTCACAAGCAGTTACGCACACCCATAGGTCGCCATGGTTAGGGTCACAAGCAGTTACTTACACCCATAGGTCGCCATGGTTAGGGTCACAAGCAGTTACTTACACCCATAGGTCGCCATGGTTAGGGTCACAAGCAGTTACGCACACCCATAGGTCGCCATGGTTAGGGTCACAAGCAGTTACGCACACCCATAGGTCGCCATGGTTAGGGTCACAAGCAGTTACACACACCCATAGGTCGCCATGGTTAGGGTCACAAGCAGTTACGCACACCCATAGGTCGCCATGGTTAGGGTCACAAGCAGTTACGCACACCCATAGGTCGCCATGGTTAGGGTCACAAGCAGTTACGCACACCCATAGGTCGCCATGGTTAGGGTCACAAGCAGTTACGCACACCGATTGGTCGGGTCACATAACCAACCGAGCTATTCTGTTTTTTAGTAAGTCTGAAACATGTGGTTAAGATGCTTAAACAATTTACAGTGTCTGCCAAGTTCTTTAAAGTTAAATCTTTAAAATAATACTCCACACATAATTCACTTCGTGGACAGGATTCAAGTGTGACTGTCCATTTGCCTGTGTCATTTATACATCAAAGGAATTCTTTCACTGCTTTAGGTGTCAAATGTGACACTTGATGGAACCATTCCCACTTACAGAAACACACGCACACACACACCTACACCTACACACACACACCCACACACACACACTCACACACACGCACACACACACACACACATATACAACCACACCCACACACACACACGCACACACACCCACACCCACACACACACACACACACACACACACTCACACACTCACACACAGACACACACAAGGACCCACAGTACAGAAGAGAATATCCTGTTTGTTTGCAGGCAGTAATTGAATGAAACAGTCGAGGAGCAACAACTCTGGGAAAGACCGTCTGCAGCCGGAGACAAAGAAGGAAAAAAGTCATTTCTCACTATCGGTCGCTCGTGTTATTGCTGGACCGTGGCCCTTTCCCGCATGTCAGTCCAGGAATTGAGTTGTAACACTGCATGCATGCACACACGCACACACAGACACACACAGACACATACACACACACACACACACACACACACACACACACACACACACACACACACACACACACACACGTCCCCCAATGTATGGACGCTCCATTTCTACTGCATTCACATTAAAACCTTCTCTGGCCCACGGGGTGCAAACTGGGTCCTTAGTATGTCGTTCATGGGTTCACATTCACGTGTTAATGTGTGCATGTGTTCATGAATCAATAACAGAAATAATGATGCCACATACCAAACTAAACAGCAAAGCCTGGGCTACAAGAGCATATGAGCCAATGTACATGCTTCAAACACAATTAGACCAGCAGACACACAAGAATGACTCAAACTACTCAAAATGTTCATCCCGGTAGCATGATGCTACAGGCGATTAGCGCACCTCTTTTCAAAGCTTACAACCTACAGATTCAAATGCAACCATCAAAACTATTCTCAGACGAAGCCTTCAGCAAAATATCAACCACCAAAAATCTTTTTTATCACGAAAAAAAATGAAATGTGACAATCTTCCACATGCGATTGTTTGCTCTCAAAATGGCTCTCTCCTTTCGGGTGAGCCCCGTGAACTCTCCCGGAAGCGTTTCAAGTTACAGAAAGGAAGTTAGGTCATTTCAAGTCTTAGCAGATCTATTGGTCACAAAATGTGGTACTTGATTTATTTTGAGTGGCTAAGAGAGCTGTCAGTCTCATTTGGAAGGCTTTAGACGGCTCCCATAGGCTCGTACGATTAAAGGGAGGGGTTTTAGACGAAAATCGCCCTGTCAACAGCGGAGAAAGGGAGTGGAAAAAAAGATATCCATCTGCCAATAATTTATGATAATTTGAGCAATATTTTGGTTTATTTACTGTATGTTACTGCTGATTTTTTTTTTTTTTATATTCTTTTTTGCTTGTTTTTTCTGTGTTCTATCATCAACAAATAAACCAGTAACACATATAGTGATATATATTGTCTTTCTGTATATTATACCTTTGAAAAGATTCAAATAGCCATTGTGGTAGCGGAGATAATCTGGTTTTAGTATGGGTATGCAAACCATTTGCAATTTTGAGAGAACACTTCTGGGGGAATAAACATTTTAAGGGACTCTCTACTGAATTTATTGGACAAAATCCTCCTCTGAAATGTGCTGGATGTGATCTTCTCATCTCGTTGTGGTTGTGGAGCGTGATGTGGGATCGTTTTACTGAATTGAATTACTCTTTTCTTTTTTTCTGGAAATGTGCAGTGCTGGTTTGACACTCATATAAAAGTACACGCTCTATACCACTACTACACACACACACACACACACACACACACACGGTGCACAGAACAGTCTGTCCGGCTGTGCATCTTCTCGTATAATTCTCCCAGAAGTTCATCGTGACGAGCGTCATCGAGAGTGTGTGAGCTTCAGACTCTCTGGCCGCGTCTCTTATTGGTTCCAAGCAGAACCTCGTGGTCTTCTGCCAAGTACGGCCTAATCAGTGGGGTAATTGCTCCGAGGCATCAGCAGTGGATAATACAGTCAACTCTCAGCCGTTCTCTCTAACTCTCATGCAGCGCCAGATAAGTGAGCGTAAATACACAAACACACAGGCACTGTGTGTGTGTGTGTGTGTGTGTGTGTCTCTCTCTCTCTCGCTGCTGGATTTTTAGCATGTGGTATTGTTTAAAAACTCTGTGTTCAGGACAAAACCCATGCACACTTTCTCTATGTATATGTGTGTGTGTGTGTGTGTGTGTGTGTGTGTGTGTGTGTGTGGCTACCTCTCTCCTCTCTCTCTCTCTCTCTCTCTTGGATGCCCTACGCCGACAACATCTTGACAAGGTCTCGATTTCTCTACATTCCTGCGCAACAGAGAAAGCAGATTTCCCACGGGAGGTACCGCTCTATAACAAACACCATCCCGGGCCTCAATATTGAAAGCGCCGCTCCCAGTTCACTGTCATACGAACCCAGATGCAAGAACCGTCTGCAAGGCCAGCGAACGCAAACTAACCGAGTTCCACAAGTGTGGAAAGTCAAAGTCTTTCAAACCTTTCTTCCCATGCGCCTGTGTGTCCAATGTGTACCCTACGATGAAAACACTGAAAGGGTTTGATACAGTGTGTTCTGAGTTTGGCCTTGGCACCGCTATTTCACCTTCCATCTCCTCAGTCAGCTTATTCCGGATTTTGAAAATGGTGACGTTCTCTTCTTATACCCTTCATAAACAACTCAGATCCTCACCGCAGTGAAAAGAGTTGCAAATATGCAACCGTCACAAATCAGAGACGTTTTGTTCGGTTGACTCTTGGCCAAAATTACGACTTCTGGGTCGGTCACGTGGGCCCAAAAAATACTTTTTTCCCGCAGACGTGCCTTCGGAAAGAGTAATTGAGACAGCAATAAGAACACGAACACCTGAAAAGCTCTTTGAGTCACTAGGTTCTTATTTAGCTATAGCTTCCTCAGTTTGAAGTGAATGAGCTCAAGACGGAGGCTGGACCAAGGGCTGGGGGGCGGGGTTAAAGGATAGTTCAATGGGCCCCACGGATGCCGAAGATTGCCAGATGATTTGGGTAGTTTATACTCAAAGTAAATTGTTCATACATCCATGCTCACGATGTGTGTAACCATGGCTGTGATTAGAATTCCCCTAATTCAGTTATAACTACATTTAATTTCCTATATTCTTCACAAAAGTCCCCCTTTATTTTAGCTGCTTGTACTACTCCTCCATGCAGTGGACTTGTATTTTATGGAAGGATAACCTCTAAGCCATACAAATTCACTTCCTAAATCTTTCACAATAAAGGTCCCCGTTATTCGAGCTGCTGTACACAGCTCAACTAATTCAGTGATAAACATTGTTCCTTGTTTTGTCATTTATAAGCTCAAGAAGCAGCATCTTAACGTAGCTGGAAAGGAAACAGTCAAATAAAGCATTTATCTGAAAGTACAAATACAGAGGGACTAAACTCTAACACCAGAGATTGAGTTGGAAGCTACAATCAGGTGACGCAGACATACCGGTCTTTTGTAAGGCAGCTGATGAGCCACAAGAGGCTCATCAGCTGGAACGGTTACCATCACGGTAGCCGTTCCAGCTGATGAGCTGATGATGCTCTTTCCCACATTAATATCCCATTGTTTGAAGTGTCTTGCGGTAGTCTTGCAGGTTCAGGGAGCATCTTGTTAGAATAGTTGCTGGCTTACCCAATCTGCATAGGTTCCCAATGGAGTCCACAAAGTATAGAAAAGATTGCCTCAACCAAATTGTACGGTACATTTCAGTTTCAGGCAATTTTCTTGAGTTTTTCATGGGCCTGGAAAGTTTTGAAAAGCGTTAAACACAGGGTAGGAGGAGACGACGTATGCCGAGTCTACCCACCTGCTTACTGCAGAGGGGGAATTACCTCAAATGGCAGAGCGCCTGCTTGGCATGCGAGAGGTAGTGGGATTGATGCCCACATTCTCCAAGTGACTGACAAGATTGAATGAAAGAACGCAATGGGACTTGTTGAACGGAAGACAGCAACCATGTTTTTCTTTCCCCCAAGACTTGTTGAATTGACTTGCTGTCCACTGTTGTTTACCAACTAGTGGACAACAAAGATATTCAGCAATTTTCCTGTTTTTCAGGGTTTTATTGCAGCGATTTGTAATCTTTGGTGTAGATGCTTGTTGTTTACTTCGGTCCTGAGGATCTGAACTTAATGGAGCGTGTAATGCAGATGAAATGGCAGACCAAAATAAAGTGGACAGCGATGGGCTTCAAACCCACACATTTCAATTCAATTCAGTTTTCAATTCAGTTTATTTTGTATAGCCCAATATCACAAATTACAAATTTGCCTCAGAGGGCTTTACAATCTGTACACATACGACATCCCAGGACCTCACATCGGATCAGAAAAAACTCCCCAAAAATAACCTTTCACAGGGAAAAAAGGGAAGAAACCTTCAGGAGAGCAACAGGAGGATCCCTCTCCCCGGATGGACAGAAGCAATAGATGTCATGTGTACAGAATGAACAGCATTTACAAAGTTACATAAACACATTACATGAATATGACAATGTATGAATGGAACTCCAATCCATGAAACAGAAGGAGGTAGAGAGGAGGGGGCGGGGCATCAGCAGGGCCAAGGTGGGAGGCCGGCTCACCAGGCATCAGACACCTCCAGGTCCAATGGACCATTGCAGAGCACAATGGATTAGCAGTCCATTAACTTAACCACTCGGCCACCTCTTCGTTTCTACTGGCTCGACTTTAAAACTCTGATCCAAAGTGTCACCGTAACAAAGTGTTGACAGGTCTGGAAAGTTTGGAAAAGCGTGGAATGGAGCGGGTAGAGGAGACGAGCTTGGCGGCTCTACCCAAAGACCTTCTGTACCGTGGAATTGGCTCAAATGGTAGAGCGCCCACTTAGCATGCGAGAAGTAGCGGGATCAACAGCTCTGTGAGAGAGGAAGAATCAAAAAGCTCAGATGCAGTCGGCTTCACTCATTGACACTTCAACAGAACGGACGTCCAGGTGTCTTTTTAACCAGCTGACAACCCGTTTGCTGATTCACAGAATACAAGGCCTTTATCTGGTGAAGGCCCAACTATTGGAGAGAGTATGACTGTAAAATGTGAGTATCCGGGTAAGATCGTCCAGGCTCTGGGACGTGAACAGTTTTTTGGACCCCCTTCAGGTCTTTACACACTGGGGCCATGTTGAATAAATGATGATACAGTTGGAACACATTTTCAATAACTTCTAATAGTCTGAGGTTAATTGTTGTATAGCCTATACGCCGCTTTATTCAGTTTCCTCTAAGTTAAAATGCTCTGAGTGAACTTGTCTCTGGTGAACATATATGTCTAGGGCTTTTATTTTGAATGGTGAGAACAGAGGATCTGCTGTGCAGGATTGCAAGGAATAAAAAGGTTTATACTATAAAGTCTCCAGTTCGTTGAATACTATAGTGTGCTTTTTAAATACGTAGTTTTTGAATACGTGATTGGTCGATTCCCCCTTCGCGGTGCAAAAGCTCCGAAAAAATCTAACCCTGTTCCAAATGAAGGGAAGAAAACATCTCTTTTTCTGTGTTAAAGTACGCCACAGTAAACCACAGTTGAAAAATAACATATTGACATGTGAATTAGTGAGAACCCCCCACAAAAAACTCACCCAGGTGTGTCAAGTCTTTCAGTCGACACCCTTTTTAAAAATGGACATCCAGTAAATAAAGTTGAATAAGAGTCTGTCTGCTGGATGGAGCAGCTAATGGACCCAGGTTGATGGTAGAGACAAAGCTCTCTGAGCTCTGCTTGGAGCCGACAGGGAGGAGAGGCAGCTCCTTGCTCCCTTTGAATCAAACTTGGTTTCCCCTAAAAGCCAATCCCTAAGAGGGAACAACTGGCCACTTTACCCAGAGCTAGCCTCCATTAACACTCAGTACACTCCAGTACTTAAAATAATATATATCTTTACTTACTTCCTTAATGTGTTTTATGTTTGTTTCCATCATGGAACTGAAGTCATTTGTATTATTTATCTTGTACATAAGTTCTGAGTTTGAGGATCGGACCGCTCTCTGGAAGGAGGAGGAGGATGATGATGAGATTGCCTATCTGTTACAGGAAACTCACCAAAAGCACAGTCCAATTCAAACAAACACTTGGCGGTACACGGTGCTGCGGCAATTACACATACAAGAAAAAAGTAGATCTAGTCAATGGGCCGAGTGTATGGCCCGGACCGAGGGGCTCGGCCAGCATGGCGGGCAGATAATGGCTGCGGGGGAAAAAAGGGGAAACAGAAACTGAGTGAGAATGGGATGACTGTGCGTCTGTTTATGTGTCGAGCAAACGGATGCTAGTTCTCCACACCTTTTCTTTTTTTCTTTTTTTTTTTTACCTGAAAGATGCTCTTGTCTGAGACCCCAAAGAGCCCCACGCTGATATCCATGTTGGGATTTGTACCGACACACAAAGCGCCGCTGTGTGTCTGCCGGGGGTTGCTGGCTGTTTGTGTACCGTCAAAGTCGCCATATCTGATTTGGCCAACGGAGGAGGAAATTAAGCCCAATTACAGATTTAAGATTTCGCAGGATATCCAAAGCAAATCATGTGTTTACATGTCAATCTGTATGCAAATGGTGCGCATGTGATTAGGAGTGTTTGCATACGACTATATTGAGACGCAATATACAGAGGAAGTATCACGCCGGAGCACATTCACGCTGGTCCGACGTGGAAAATAAATCTTCTACTGTAGGACACGTGAGCTCCAGTTAAGAGATCCACCGGTGGCTTATAAATATGATGCTGCGTAGGTAAAAACAGCTTCAGGTCGAGATATTTAGTTTCCAGGTCCCTGCGCGCTTCAGGAGCCGGTGCCAGCTGCAGTAAGAAGGAATCGGCCCGTGTTTGTGGGTCGACTGGGCTCTGAGTGGAGAGTGCTTGGCAGAGCCGGCTGGAACTGTGACGGAGGAGGTCACAGGTTCATATCTCAGGGTTAATGATGGAACTCACATGATAGGGAACACAAAGTCTGAAAAGGCGTTTGCTGCACCGATAAACTTTTCTTTCCTTAAAGCTACGACGAGGAACTTTATGTTTGTGTTGATTGTGGCCATCAGTGTGGTCAAAAAGCGTTACTGTTTCTAAGTACCAGATTCACTTTAGAAAACAGCCCATTTTACTACATAAGGGTCTGACAATCTTCCCCGCTCAGTCCTGGTTGTGGTTCTATTGTGCCCCCCTTCCCTCCGGCATTCCCTTCCAGGAAGTATTTATTCTTGGGTATTTATACTTCCTGGGTGGGTGTTGGCTCCCAGCGGGGTCCAGAGGAGTAGCGTGACCAAGCTCTGCTCCTGGCCCGTATCCTCATACAACAGTTCATATGATATCTTACAAAAAAACTAGTCCTTTTTCCCACAAAAAAAACAGAAACACATGTCCATTTACAGTCCATACGGTCTTTTCAAAATAACTACTCAGTTAGGTTCATGAAAATGTGATGCAATCTACGTAAAATCAACGTCAGACAAATACTTATTATTATACCTATAACATTCTCTTGCATTCACACTAATTTAATGCATTTCATGTTGTCATATAGGCAGACAGCTGTGTGTAGATATTTTAAAGCACTTATCCTATATATATATATATTTATATGTCAGTGCAATTCATTTTCATCCAAGCATTTGTAGGGATTTTTAATAATTATGAAGGCTATAATAAACCGCATAATATGTGGATGTACAAACTGGGAAACGCGAAAGGCCCTGAGTCCACGATTAGTCTCGCCCAAATGACATATTTTGGGGGAAGAGGGTGCCGTTTGACTGATTGTTGAATTTGACTTTGGTCACAGAAATGTATTCCAAATTGAATGATTCGGTTCTGTTATTAAGTGACAAATGACCTTTTTCATCTTTGCAGAAGACACAAGGGTGGGGAAGGGAAAGCGTCAGAGTCCCATTGCAATGATGTAAAAAGCTGCCACCTTTACTTAAGAAAGAGTGTGACCAAAGTTAAAATGGGGGTTTCTCATGATAACTTTTAACAGATCTCTAATCTATCATTAGTACACTACTATCCTGCACCGTTTCTTTTTCGGTCCAAGATAATAATAAGTCTAAAAACAGAACCTCTATTATTTGAGCCCCACGAAGCTTTGGGGAAATCATGGGCCCCAAATTCGGTATCTTTCCAAGCCTGGCTCAGTGCTTGTACTGCAGTGCAAAGAATGCAGTGGTTGTTTTAACGTTACAATGGCTTGGCAGGACTCTCCTGTGGTCCACCGCTATGTCCCAGGCGCTCTCAGACATTGCCTCGCAGGGTGCCTCCGACAGACGGGAGGCAATCAGAAATGTATCATAAGATGTGTTTGAAAATGTAAAAGAAAAGCACAGCAGGGCATCCTATTATATCTCAGTGATACAATTACATCAAATGGTGGCTACACTGCAGGGCATTGGGTTTTATTTGTAGGACTCCCTGTTAATGAGGAACACCAACTCAATGTTCTCAAGTCAATCACACATTGAAACAACGACAACAAAAAGAAACTTAGAGCGAGCCTCCCATGGAAGTTTGGGAAACATTCTTGAAATCTTGATATGTCCTGCGTGTGATAGAATCTTGATTCATTCATTCTACCAAATAAACTGCGTAGGATACATAATTTGCTGAAACAGCCGGGCACTGCAGTTTCAAAACAATGTTACTCAAACAGATGTGTCTGGGACTACTTTCAGCAGTGGATCAATCCCCATTTGGAGCTCTATTTCCAGCAGCAGGATGTCGTATGTGGGACGGAGTGAACATAACCTACAGTGTGTAGTTATAAGGTTGGGCTGTGCTCAAAACCAACTCAAAACTTTCCTTCAAGGAATTTATCATGTTGAACTTGGTGGTAAGTGTCGATAGCCCCTTAACTCTGACTACTGAAAGGTGTGTTTCAGATGCAGTTCGACCGCCCCACAGGCACTTGAAACTCACCGATACCTTTATAATACCGGCATCATTAACACTGAGTGGAAGAAGCAAGTGGAAGAGGCCCCGGGTCAGTTGACAGAAAGATGGTGATAACCTCCTAGAAGCAGAAACCTAAAGAAATAATGGTGAGTGCATCTGTCTGTCTTAAGCTGCATGGGATTCCCAACGACTTCTCATACCAACACATCACACACTGATGCTTTGTCAGACCCCGTGGCGTCACTTTCTTAGACACATGGGAAGCCACGCGCACGGCCGCAGTAAACACATGCTCAGATTTAGGCAACAAAACCACTAAGTTATGTTTAGGAAAATCATCATGGTTGGGGTCAAAATAGGTACCAGGCAACTCCTTTGGTTGTATAGAAGTCTATGAGAAAATGACTCTACTTCTCTCTTGATTTATTCCCTTTATTACGTTGCAGTTAGAGTGGTGCGTTTCTAAAGGGTTGCTCCAGCGCTGCAGTAAGATGCCGAGACGTGACAAAAGCACCGGTATTTGATGCTCTGGGAACGAGAAAAAGACTCCTGATGGTCGCGGCCTGGGGACATTCTGCAGCTCGCCGTCACTACCCCAAAGCATGAGAGAGACGCAGACACAGAGAATAGAAAAGAGCGTTTGCTTTAGTCTTGTTTCCTCAGTTTTATGAAAGCTCCTCTTTCTGACCATTCACGCTACAGATGTTTAGTTTTGTCCTCCAGCCGTTCCTCACCGGCCACAGTACAAGTCTGTGGACCCCTCAGACAAACCAAAGACGTTCAGTCTCTCCCTCACACACACACACACACACACACACACACACACACACACACACACACACACACACACACTCTCTCAGTCTCTCTCTCTCTCTATCATTATCATGATGTTGCATTTACGGTGTTGGTTACAAAACACGGAGTTGATGAATGATTAATGAAACCCTGACTCGTGAAACACAGTAACAAACAAAGCCGCATTTCGAAACATCTCTCAGAGCCAATTAATACCAGGAAGCATTCTGGGTAAGCCGTGTCTAGACAAACACTGTTGACAGGACATGCTGGCAGCAGATTGCAGCTTCAGTTATTTAATCGGGTGGCAGAAATAAACACAGTTGTTGAGGGGAAACTCAACAACAAAAGAAGTGCAGAGCCAGATTTGTAAATCAATATATTTATTGGACAGATAATACGACTCTTAGTCAAGGACACACACTGCTCTGCCAGCCTATTTAGATAATATTTAGCCTTTATTAAGATACAGTAGAAAATAGCCAATAACAATTTGAGTTTAATCAGCTTTAGTTGATACGAGCAGGTGAAAATAGCAATAACAGCAAAAATATCAAATATGTTGTCAGTGAACACAGCAGATATGTTCAGTTTCAAGACACAGAAGGTTCAATGTTTCCTCATTATTTTGATAATGAAAGCGAAAACTGTGAACGCTAGCATCCACAAAGGTGGGACATTCCCAATACTCATCACTTTAATTAATCCTGTGAGACATTTGTGTGAAATTGTCATATGCAGGATTCTTGAGTTATGATTATGAAGAAATTTGTTTCAGGCATTCCACACTAAATGTCCCCCTGGGGATGAATAAAGTCATAGCATATCCCATCCTTGAGAATAGACCGGACAGACGCACAACCTGAAAACATAATGTCTTCGGCCACTGCTAAAGGCCTAAAAAGGCATAAATATTATGAAATTATAATCGTTACAAACATTGGTGACTGGTCATTTGGGGGCAGGTGGGTTGTATTTTGGAGCAAACTGCACATACAAATGATGTGATTATTAATTCCCAAAGCTTACTACTGGCTTTAAGCCACTGGATATTATCATCACTCAAACTGCTGGGAAGATTCATTTGTTCTGAATGAGGTTTTGAGACAATTACAGAGAGAGAGAGAAAGAGGGGACGAGAAGTTGGACTATTGCACACACCTTTTCTGTAAAGTATTAATCATAATAACTCTAAGGTTAACGTTATGTATGACGAATCACAACTTTAAGCTATTCGGTACAGCCATAGACTTATGACAATAAAATAGTGCATTCTTAATTCAGGCTTGTCAGTTTTGTAACTCTCTCTTTGTGTATGTGTACAACACATATACTGTATATAATAGATGGACGGAGTCATCTCGTAGTCATCCATTGGTTTTGAAGACTTGAGTTTGGCATCTTGGATTATGGCCGCAACCAATAAATGGAAGTTACCATGTTTGGAATGCAAAGAAGTGACGAAGAGACTGGTCGCTGCAGCAACCTGTCAATCAAATTAAGCCCGCCCTAAAGCATACATGCTTTATGGACTATTTGACTCTAAATCACCATAATTTACTAAATGAACATCACACTGTATTGAAGAAGACTTGAAACTAGAGATTGAGACCATAAACTCATGTTTACAATGTTTACTGAGGGAATAAATCAAGAGAGAAGTAGAGTCATTTATATAGACTTCTATACAACCAGAGGAGTCGTCCCCTGCTGGTCAGTAGAGAGAATGCAAGTTTTAATTAAGACAATTCCACATTGGCTTCACTCGACAGAACTGGAGGTGTCCGACTTGGTACGAGACCTGGCAACTCATGGTTGGTGCCCCACCGATATTTGTACATATAAAAACACCACAGGTAACAAATGTAATGCAAGTGACATAATTTTGAACAAAACAAGTGAACCTGATTTCTACAAGGCCGAGTCGAACCCCAACACCTTTTACAGCCCATCAAACAAGGTGCTTCATCGTCAGCGTCAAATGGGAGCACGTTCAGTCAATCTGCTCATTTGAAGGCTAATATTTGGAACACAAAGTAATCATCATGCACGTGAGGTGCAGCTTCAGCTCTGACGTATCACACCCATACATGTGTTCATGTGAGCGTTTCCGTCAGTGTGTGTGTGTGTGTGTGTTTAGTAACCGGACTGCACATCTGTTAAACTGTAACAGATACTGGCGAATGTTGAAATCAGGCAGACTGCCCTCATATCTCATTATTCTGGACTATGATCTTTTTTTTTTGATCTGGTAGTTTAAATTAACTTAACTTCAGTCATGTATTAAGATGGTACAGTTACACATGACACACAGATATTATTCTCTGTGAGCAAATAAGTTTGGGATTTCATTGACCTTCTTGATTCTTGGTTTACGTATTTGTTTGCCCTATTTCTCATTGTTTGTTTGTTATTAAAGACAGTTCCCCCCAAAAGAAAAATTGAAAATACTCAATTTTCCCTTTCTACCTTTTGAGGCATTTGCTATCAATCCTACATGAAACTGCTCACACCAAGGTTTGTGGATTATCTATAACCGGGTCATGATTTCTGGAATATGTTGGAGCGACGGCAGATCTCTCCGAAACTAAGCAAAGCAATCTAGATTCATAAATAGCACTACAGGTAAGAGGAAACTAATGTGTTTATATTTTTTATTTGTGGGGTTAACTGTGTACTTGTGGAGATCCGTTTACAGAGTATCAACACCACCGTATGCTCGCCAAGCGAGAGTATAAACAAAGCTCAAGGCCTTGGACTAAAAGCTCGGTTGCACATATGGGTGTTTTTGAGGCAGCGCTTGAGCAGATCGAGACAGAAAAGCTGAGAAATCTAATAATGAAAGTATCTTTTGTTCTCCGCTGAGTTAAGTCTCTTCTTCTCCATGGCAGATGCAAGCAGCGGTTAGAGGCATCACATGGTTGTCATTCTTCTCCGGGTCTGATACTTCGTCCTGCTGTATCGAAGTATTGACTAGAAACCATAGAAATACAGAAACAAAGGGAAGAGGGAGGAGAAAAAAAAAGAAGCTTGGCTGACAAGAACCGCAATCACCATCTTCCCCATACGCAAATGGTAACCAGATGCTGTATGTATATGGTATAATAATGGCAGGATGAAAAACAGAAAACAGAAAGAAAAAAATAAAGAAAAGGAATGGCAGCCATTCAGGATGTAATTTACTGTTGCTTTATTTTTTAATGACTGGGATCGTTGGCCTCGTGTGCTGCTGCAACCGAGCCCAAAGAACGCGGAGGCAATGCCTTCCTAATCAGCCCCAATCAGCACTCGGATTGGAATTGGATGCGTCGTCGCCTGGAAGTTTATGTCGTGATTCAATTAAACGTACTGCAAATGTTCATGAGGTCCGACGGTATGAAAGACACTTTCCAGCTCCACATTTCACTGCCATACAAGTAGTAGTTTGTTCTCGTAGAGGAGGAGATATGTGGTTACTACGATTAAGAGGGTTCATCCCGGTGGGAGCATGAATGTGCTTGGATGTCTTGTGCACCAAGGGCAATGTGAAGGCGGACCAGACACCTTAGTACTTAGTATATATGTATATGTATATGTATATCTATATATATATATTGTAGTTTGATGTTGGCTCAATCTCACTTATCTGTCACATTAAACATGTTATTGCATCAATAATGGTAATGCATTAATATGATGCCACAAGCACTCTAAAAAGGTACATTTTGCATGATGAGTACGGGAGAACCAGAACCCGGACTGAGCGGGCAGACGGTTAAATGTGAAGTTTTCTGTTCTCTGATGCTCGGAGACACTACCACCTTTGTCCACAGGGACCGCCAAAATCAACACATACTTACATGTCCTCATAGGAACTTTAAGTCATTTTTGGATAACAATATACTTTAAAGTAGAAATATTGAATGCAGGACTTCATGAAGTATTTTGATGTTGACGTATTGCTACTTCAAAAAGAGCCCGAATACTTCTCCCACCACTGGGACTGACCCGCTGACATCAACCTCCTTATCTACAGCTGATTGTAAGACAAATAGTGCACGTAATCCCGAGTCTAACATCTATAAATAATGCATCCAGAGGAAAGTTGCACAGTTACAGTAGATGAGATAATTGTTGTAATGTGACACAGTAGTTTGTTGTGGAAGTACTTGAAATCGATAATGACATTAAAAATCGCAGCCAAAGTCCACAGACAACATTTATCCGATGACACCGGTGAAACTGGGCAATGCAAGTGTTTCTGTTTGTTATTTCTCATTCCAGTGGTTTAAATAATATAACGCGGATAGTCAGTGAACTGTAATGAGCCGCATTTGGAAAGACACCACCCAAGTTCAACAATTGCACATCTCTTCCCGGGCCATTGTGTGTGTTTGTGTGTGTGTCCGTGTTATGGCAGTTTTAGCACCTTAAGCTGCAGGGGGGAGCTGTTTGGCCAATCGTCAAATGCAGTCCATTAAAAGCAACCTGGGAGGCCCTCCGCTGTAAACCGAGAAAGTCAACTATTAACCCAAAAGCAGAGAATGGAGTCCAAATCGTGTTTGGGGGCTTTATGGACTCGGCGGGACATTGGCGACCCACACATTCTTTCACATATCCAAACCCACTTTGCCTGCCACACACCGTGTGCATGCGTGTCGTAAGGTGCAATAACAAAGGTGGAGGTAGTAATGTGGTGTGTGCATCCAGACAAATACACACTGCAGTGGATTGTGTATGTGGTGCTGATAACTAAAACCGGGCATGTCGATGCATAATGCTACACTGAGCCCAATTCCCAAACTGTAGACCAATATAATCCATGTCAGCTGCAACGTGCAGATACACTTCATAATTCTCCCACATGCTTGCCTGTGCAATACACCACCTAGACTTGACACTAATCATAAATGAGTGTACTTTGGAGTTTTTACAGTAGACCATAGAGTCTCCTCCAGCTATAATAAAACCTACGATAATGGACCCGAAGCCACAGAGGCTCTGTGGACCTCATTTGTCATAACCTGCTGTTGCAACACAGACATATTTGGTGTGCAACGACACGGAGGCTTTTGAGTTAGTGTTAGGAGTTTTTTTTTTTACACACGCCTTGTCTCAGTTGAATAATGTTGTAAAAGCAGAACTTTAAATGCAGTGATGGTCACAGCAAATACCTGTGGAACATGCAACTGCACACGCAAACGAAGTATGCAGAAATATCGTGAATTCAGAGAGGACTCAGTGCCAATTATGATAACTCAACTATCCCGAGAGGAGCGCTCCACACCGTAGAACCCTGTAGATATTTCCAAATCCTTTACGAAATTAGATTTACTGTTCACCTTTAAATCCATGGTAAAAATAATTTCTGATACATAATGTAAAAAAAGAAAAAGTCAATGTGGATGAGGTACTGAATACAGATATGTGGAAACAGAGAATTGTACTTTTTTTTTAGTTAGTATGAGATGAAAGTAGATGACATTTTATAAAGACAAGATACAAGAAATTATTGAATGACATTTCAATAAAAATATATTGGATAAAATAGTATGTGAAAGGCAGTGTATTAAGATTGAACAAAATGGGATAATAATATTAGGGAAAATAAAGCTATACGATATACATATAATCACCCCCAGGACAATTTCCTAGCTGGTCACTCCCCTACATATCACTTAATTATTCACTTTAAATACTCTTGTCACTTTAAACTTACACTTACATTACACTGTTAGTACTGTACTGTTACCTGTTAGTCTGTGCACTTTATTTTATATGTTATAGTCCTCTGTACATTTAATATGTTTCAGTTCTTGCCCTGTGTTGATTGTTGTTGATTGTTATTGTCCCATGTTGCACCACCGGCCATGACAAATTCCTTGTATGTGAAAATATACTTGGCAATAAAAGGTTCTGATTCTGATCACAAGTTTATATATACATGTTTTATTTCACAAGTTTATACATGTATATACACACAGTCAAATGAATTAAACAAACTTGAGATGATGTGGGATGTGGTCCAAAAAGTGAGAGACAGAATATGCACATTCATGACATTTCCTGTACCATATTTAAACATGATTAATGTGTGTGTATTGGAAGGGGGTTCTTATGGAAATGTGAATGAGCTTTCTTTTGATTCATCAGTAATTGGCCGTATCTCCCCCTGACTTTGTTTCTGGCCGGGTGACAATGTCACTGACCTGGTGGAAACTGCGTAACCTGCCAGCCAGAACCCCGCCCACACACACACACACAGAGGCACACACACACACTCTGCTTCCTCCCCGGAGTCTTTGTGACTTCACGTCTCATGGAGTCCATTGGACCTGGAGGTGTCTGATGCCTGATGAGCCGGCCTCCTGCCTTGGCCCTGCTGATGCCCCGCCCCCCCTCCTCTCTACCTCCTTCTGTTTCATGGATTGGAGTTCCATTCATACATTGTCATATTCATGTAATGTGTTTATGTAACTCTGTAACTCTGTTCATTCTGTACACATGACATCTATTCATCTGTCCATCCGGGGAGAGGGATCCTCCTCTGTTGCTCTCCTGAAGGTTTCTTCCCTTTTTTTTCCTGTGAAAGGTTATTTTTGGGGAGTTTTTCCTGATCCGATGTGAGGTCAAAGGTCAGGGATGTCGTATGTGTACAGATTGTAAAGCCCTCTGAGGCAAATTTGTAATTTGTGATATTGGGCTATACAAAATAAACTGAATTGAAATGCTCCAAACAAATAGGGAGCAGCATTCGACCTCTACCATACAATCTAAATGTAGATTTGTGAGTTATAATTTCACTGATAATCTTCATGTGTACGGTTTGATAGTTTGTTTATTGGATTATAAAGTAGCAGAGACGAGAAAACAAACAGAGGTCTACTTTGAGTGGAGGATAAGGGGTTCAGCTCCAGGAGGAGCTGTAGAAGCACAAATTCTGCAATCCCAAACCCAAGCGAAGGGGGGGTCTGATCCTACGGGTACTGCACCCACCAGATCAGTAAGCGTGCATTCTCTCTACTGACCAGGAGGGGGCGACTCCTCCGGTTGCAAAAAAGCAGTCCGATTGTATAGAAGTCTATGAGAAATTTACTTCTCTTTTGATTCATTACCTCAGTAAATATAGTAAACATGAGATTATGATCTTAATCACGAGTATTCAATTAGTTTCATGTTCAGCTTGGTTTAGTGGATTTGGAGTTCGTTATGGATTAACAATGTATTATCGTGATACTCATTCCACGGAGAGGTTGGAAGGACATATACGTTTCTGCCTAAAAAACAGGCAGCAACCTCTGATTCAGAGAAGAGAAGCCAATGTTGAAGTTCATGAAACCTGCATTCTCTCTAATGGCCATCAGGGGGCGACTCTGGTTGTATAGAAGTCTATGAGAAAATGACTCTACTTCTCTCTATTTATTCCCTCAGTAAACATTGTAAACATAAGTTTATGGTCTCAATCTCTAGTTTCAAGTCTTCTTCAATACAGCATGAAGTTCTTTTAAGTAAATTATGAAAATCGTCACACTCAAAGCTTCAAAACAGCAGTCCACAAACCACTGGACACTACAGCAACTCACTATCGCCCCCCCCCCCCCAGGTTCAAGTGGTAATACAAGTCGTTGCTAGCTGGTTAGCACGCTCATATCAGCCGATATCTCTGCAACACAACACATAGACGTCTTTTGGCAGTTGTAAGATTCGTGTTCAAAGCTCCGGGTCCCGTGGCCGCAGGAAATTCAGGATTCGAGCTAAAGTTTAACAATATTTAATGGCAAAGATAATACTCATGTAGCGTTCACGATCGTGGGGCCAGAAAGGAGGAACTCTCCACAGACGGACTGCAGCTCCCAAGGAGCCACAGACCGGGGCTGTCTCGAGTCTCCAGACCAGTAGAACCATGTCTCCCCAGAACAAATGCTCGGCTATTAGTATGGTCATGCAAATGAATTCACACCTAAAGGTTAGTTCCATTGGTCAGTTCAAAGGATGCAGCAGTTCTGTTCGCTAAGCCAATTGATAAGCTGGCGAGGTCAAAGCGCACACTTCCGGTCAAGGACAGGAAGTTCCCCTTCAGAATAAAACCCTATTATCCTGCCTTCAGAATAAAAGCAACACATTAGGTTTCAATCGGCATCCATTTTAACTATTGTCTAAACAATAAAACATTCATTCATTCTCATGCATCATACAGTTAATCATTACATTTGTCATTAAAACAGAATAATAAAACAGTGATCCTCTCTTATGTTTCACAATACATTCCTCCAGAATATTCTTCATAATATCCCAAATTAATTATCATATCTTTCTTTATGTATTAATTTAAAACATAAACTTCTCTTATCTACATGTGCAAATATATATAAAATCCACTACAACCTAACACATAACATCAAAACCGTTTTAAGCTCAAAATGTTGCCAGATCGTACACATTGCACCGCTCATATTATTTATTTATTTTGAACACAAAGCAGGTATGCTTTAGTTAAAACAGTCATGATATGAAGTGAAACTATGGGCCAAAACGTTCAAAAACACTGGAATGCTTTAACAAAAAGGTTCGGGGATCTTTCAGGACTTTTGGGGGGTTCTCAGGAAGAGTCTATCTGTCACAGTGAGACAATTTAGTCATGAGTCCATAAACAATAACAGCGTCCACCCAATGCATTACAACACTAATGTTGTGTTGAATAGTAGATAACACTTGAGGCACACCATTCTTTTTTGTTTTTAATCATAACCATGTCAAGAGAGACCAGCGCTAAGGAAATAATAAACTCTTCACTGTAGCTAATAAATTCCAATAGTGAGATCCGTTATGTTTGAAATAATCTGGTTGGTCCCCCAAGCCTCACCGTACAATGTTAATGTTGTAGCTGAGCCTTTACAGCTTACTGCATCGACTAGACAGAGGGAGGAGTTATGGGCTTCATATATTGAGCAGTGTATTTGTTCCATCGTCATTCCGAGGGAAATGAACTTCAGTTCTTTTCTTTTTAAGAAAAATAACAACAGTGACTTTTCAGTCAGTTGCTGGGGATCAGGACACCTGGGCTATGCTGCTGAGCCCATCACCCTCACTGATCCCTGTGAACGATGATAAGTACAGGAGGTTAGGGTTCAAGGCTGAGGGGCTAGGAAACAACTCAATTCCTCTCAGATGACTGACTTCCTCATTGAGTCCGTTTAAACCGCCCAGTAAACACCGTAGCGTTTATCTAACCGCCGCCGTCAGTGCGCTTCTGTGTGTATGTGCGCACGTGACTGGGCAGATCAACTGCACCTCGCCGGTGTATTTAGATTACTACTGTATGCATATATGTGTTGGGCGAGCCTGTGGCCTCCTGATTGAGTTGTGAGCACAGAGCGAATTTGAGATCCAAATAATGACCTTCATTACTGTAATTTTAAATAATTCGTCTCCATTTGGGACAAATGTCTGCCAATAAACACCGCAATTATGGCTCGTCCCTCCCGGCGGGGCGCAGCCGACCGCCAGAGTCCCGTTACGAATCCGTCTTTGGCTCTGCAGGTGTGGTCGAGCTCTTCGCCAGGCGGACTGTGAGCGGTGTTACATTTTAAGTAAGCTTTTATTGCTGGAGAATAACAGAAAACGGTTATTATGTTATTTGGTTGGGTGGTCAGAAAAGCAAGCTGCGCATTAAACGCTCTTCTGTCGCCAATGTCAACAGGGTTGATGTCACTGAGATGATGAATCGGATGTGTATCGGAGAAGGCAACCTAGTCTCACTCCCAACTCGTCTAATACAGAAGGTTGGTCAGTGGCGTCTGATACTACGAAAACTTCATTATTAGAGGCTATTATTAGCATTTTAGGATTATTATACAGAAACACATTTTGACTTTTGTGCAGCTTGAAAACAATCGGCAGGGATATATTGTTCATAACAAAAGGCATGCAATAATGAATTATTTAAAGGAGTACGGTCACCTGACAATGTCACAGGGCCCGGGGGTTTGATCCCCGATCCTGGGCGGTCCATCTGTGTGCCCGTTCGCCCCCCAAGTGTCAAAACCCCTGTTTTTACAGTTAATACTCTTTTTCCCCCCCTCAGCCATTCATGTAGTGATTTAACTTGCACTAAGCTGTTCAACAGTGTCTACTGGGCCTCTTCCATTTAAAAACCTTCTCTAGTGATGACTGAGAACATTTGTAGGTCGCAATATTTAAGAAACCGCTCCAGTTACAAAAACTCAAAGTTACTCCACAGATGACATGTAACTGACAATTAATCATTAATATTACAGCATTTAACAGATGACTCACAGTCGGAGGGGACAGCCAAGAAAAGATGGAAAGAAGATAACAGTTTAAAGCAATTAAAAGTATGAAAGAAGTTTTGAAAGATCTCGTGTCTTTGATCTTGGCTTGATAAGAATGAGTTGTTTTGCCGTTTGTATTGCTGCCCCTGGCTTTTTCACACGTTTGTTTTTTCACAAAATTTAAGCAAACTTTAATAACTTCCATCTTCCAGCATGTACAATGTCACAACACGTTCTCATCGCACACTTGTCAGAGAGAGAGAGAGAGAGAGAGAGAGAGAGAGAGCTGTCTTCATGCATGTGTAAGTGGAATTCCAAAAGTGGTATTTAAAGGGTTGAATTTCATGCAAGTGGATATGCTTTTCCTTGTTGGCGGCATACTGCGTGTGTCACGCTGCCTACTCAGGATCCACAAAATGCCAGCACTTGTTACGCAACTCTCTCAATTCACAGAGAAGCGTGTCATCAACTTTCTTTCTTTCTTTCAACTTGAAACGTGAAAATCGCCAATGGTGTTTTTTCTCTCAATATTTTCACAGAAAGGGATGTAAAACAAGTTCTATTGGCCTCCTGCTGTGGCCCACAGACATTATTTGTGAGCCAGAACATCACATTTCACAGCAGCAAAGCATTTAGCAGGGTTTCCATTACTATCACTCATTTCATTGAATTCAGCACATTGCATCAACGTAAAACATAATTAACTCACTGACAAGAACAAATCCACAAGAACCAGTCTCATTTATTTATAATAAAACAATCCAACAAAACTGCGGCACTCAAGAGCCCGAGCCATTAAAATATTATTCATATCAGAAGGAACGATATTAACTATATAATAAAAACAACACCATAGGCCAATGAACACAACTACTGCCGAAAAACACAAAACGCAGTTCACTCACCAAATGCTGTTCACTTAAAGACAAAGTCCATCCTCCTCTCTGTTACCGTTTATCGGTGGCTTCAGTTCCAGTAACAGGTCCTTCTCGATGGCCGTGGACGCCATGATGACAGTCGAGGCTCACCAGCTGGGTTTCTGGAATAGGTTTTGATGCGTTTTAGGGCTGAAATGTCCGCTCGACAGTGGCAGTTGATATTGGGATCGTCACCACCAGACATGCCGGTCCGTAAAGCTGACGCAGTACAATTTGCCGATGCCGTCAGCCAGGAATATCGTTCGTAGTTGGTGGACTGAAAATTACGCACAAATGCTTTTACTCGCTGGGCGAAGGCTGCTAGCTGTGGGCTTTGTTACGATTTCCAGCTTTTCCTGAAACGTCCTCTGTGAGAACGGCATTGTCATTAAATCCGCCACCAGGTCCGTTTCTCCTATAACATATAATTATATGATAAAATAGCTATAACTTTGTGATTCTGTTTAGGCCCACCACTGACACTACCATATAGAAGAAGTGGTTTGTGTGGGGTTTTTTGGCGACTAATAAACAGAAGTTACCATATTTAAAAAATACGGCTCTGGTAGCGACAACAACCTGTCAATCACAATAAGCCCTGATATTAAGGTCTATTTGACTCTAAATGGATCATCATTTACTAAATGAACATCATGCTGTATTGAAGAAGACTTGAAATGACATCTATTGCTTCTGTCCATCCGGGGAGAGGGATCCTCCTCTGTTGCTCTCCTGAAGGTTTATTCCCTTTTTTCCCTGTCAAATATTATTTTTGGGGACTTTTTCCTGATCCGATGTGAGGTCAAAGGTCAGGGATGTCGTATGTGTACAGATTGTAAAGCCCTCTGTAATTTGTGATATTGGGCTATACTAAATAAACTGAATTGAATTGAATTGAAATACATATTCATAGACTTCTATACAATATGACTTATTTTTGCAACTAGAGGAGTCGCCCCCTGCAGGTCAGTAGAGAGAATGCACGTTTTAAGACACTACTGCTTTGGCTTCACTCGGCAGAACCGGAGTTTGCCGCCTGGATTCTACACAAAGCGCCGGGCTCCTGCTCAAGTGTTTGTATCTTCTCCACACACACACTGGCTGGTCATGGTGGCTGAGTTTACTCCAGTGCCAACATTGTTGGTGTCCAAATGAAGACGTGGGGGCAAGTCTCAGTTAACTTGTGATTTCTGACATTTCTGGCATCCTTCAGGAAAACCAGCGCTCAAGGTCAATGTAACTCTGCTGAGTTACAGTAAATGACTTTGAGGTAATTTGAGTCGCGGAACAAAGTCGACCAGATGAGATTTATTAGGTAAAACGCTCCCTTCCTTCAACCCCCCATGTGTGTGTATGAGTGTGTCTAAATACACTGCCTACTAAGAATTTCACTTGCACATGCATGAAGACTGCTCGCTCTCTCACTCTACAGGAAAAGTCAACTTCCCAAGGTGGACTATGAAAGGGACTTGTGTTTAGACTTTATTTTCCACCAAACTCGGCGAACACAAACCAGCACTTATGAAACAAGTACGCCAGGAAGTTGAAAGGAAAAACCCGACCCCATAGAGCTAATGGGGGATGAAGTGTCACATACGCAATGCACAGACCTCCACGACCCCACCGGCCTCTTATGTTGCATGTTTTTTTACATTAAGTCACATTAAAGCAGAAATGTCCAAAGTATTTCCGCGACGTCCTTTGGTGCTGCTCCAGTGTCGGCAGGATTGTTTTAGGTAGAACTCATATCCACTTTCTCTGGGGCTGTAAGATCCGTCTCATCGACTGTCGCGGACACGAGTGATACAAAGAAAAACAGACGCGTGCCGTAGCGCATGTTAATTATGATGAGCTAGTTACTCTCTAACGCTCGCTCGGTTTGCGGCTGTGCTCAGCATGTCGGTCCGAACGGATTTTGTGCCTAAACCATATAAGAATCCGACGTAGTCGTTGTGACCAAATTGGTTTGTGGGTCGCTGATTTGCTTGGAGTTTGGTGTTTTTGCCGAAGACATCTTGTTTTTTTGCATCCAGTGAACGGAATTGACCATATTTTGACTGGAGAAAAGTAACGACTCTATAAGGCACTGTTAGCGATCTGTCAATCACAAGGTAGCCCCGCCTTAAAGCATAACCTGCTTTACATTATCGGTTAGCTTAAAAGGTTTCCTGTTGCATGTAGTCTGTGTGCTTCTGCACCATTGCAAATTATTGTAGTGTGTTGTGAGTGAAACATAAGTGAGCATGCGTCTGTGTAGGAGTTTGGTTAAAAAGCCTCCTGCCGGGTGTGTGTTTTGAATGTGTGTCACATGTCTCTCCATCTGCACAACAGCAGAAGCGACGCTAGCAAACAGCTTCTTTTCTTTCCCCCTCCACCCCTCGCTGTGAATTCCTTACATTCACAAGACCTGAGGGCAAGATGAAATGAGAGCGCTCGGCACAAGTGAGTTATGTTCCCCCCCACTCTGCGTTTTACAGCGCTCTCCTGTGCCTTTCAAAAGTGCGTGCGTGCGCGCCTCTAATTCATTGCTTTTTTTCATAAAGTGCTGTTAGAGTGAGTGTAAATAAGTATAACATGGCCACAGAGCTCCTATGTAGTCGTAAATACCACAAGATAAAAGGTGGAGGGGGTGGGAGGGCAGTGAATGTATTGCTCCCATGTGCAGCAATATGCTCATATATCTATACAAATCGAGCCACACACACATGATTACATAAGAGAAGGAGAGAGTGTGTTGAAGGTTACAGTAGGGGCCCTTGCTCTCACTGTGTTTAGTTGAGACTCTGCAGGTACATGCTGACAACATTAACCCACCCTGCAGCCCCCAAACAACTCAAAAGTCCCAGTTTTCCGAAACACAACTTCTTTTGTCCCTTTCTCTTCGTGGCCCCTGCCATTCCCATGGACATTTACAATGACATACACTGATATGGCAAAAAAAACAAAAAACGTAAGGGAACATTTCTGAAGTGTTTCAGTGTTTTAAAGGCATGTGTTATCATTGTCAATATATCTTGATATACAAAAAATACCTTTAACAATGCAACCCGCTGCTGGGTAAGAGGCAAAAAACATAAAAACCAAGACTGTAAATAAAGAAGTGGATGTTGTCACCATGAAAGCCAGTGGTTTGTGGTTTTGATTGACAGGATGCTGTGGCAGTGACCTGTCAATCACCTTGTAGCTCCGCCCTAAAGCATACCCTGATTTATCGTCTATTGGACTCTAAATGGACCATTATTTACTAAATGAACATCATGCTGTAATGAAGAAGTCTTGAAACTAGATATTGAGAACATAAACTAATGTTTACAATATGGAATAAATCAAGTGAGAAGTAGAGTCATTTTCTCATAGATGATCACTATCAGCCATGACATGTAATAGGATTAGTTTTGTTTTTAATGGATAAGTTTAATGGATAAGTTTCATCCAAACAAGTTAAAACCAAAGACACAAGCGTTTACAGCTGTTTCCGAATGGTTGCACTCGAAAAACTGCCAAATAAACCTGCTGTTATCAGCATGATGAATCGGGAGGGGGAGGGTGGGGGGATTTTGGCACACACCTTTGGACAGCTCTGCATCTAAATCATAGAAGCAGCTGGCTCAATTCCAATGTCATAAACTCACTGATGCCTTCGCAATGATGCTTTGAAAATATGTACATCATAGGTCAGAGAAAACACTGCATTGTGGGAGAAGTTTTAGTTGTACAGGAACACTCAGAAATGTGTTTTCCTCTTACTCACTGCTTCTTTCTTTTTCATGTAAATTCAAATGTAATGGCATGACCTCTGGCAACAGGTTCAGACTTCCAAGTACAAGATTCCTTTTCATGTGTCATTGGGTTAAATAAGCTTCCGTATCCATGGCCCTCAGGCCAAACTCAGCACTTCAAAACATTCTTGTTTGTTCCTCCAAAGGGTAGATGAGGATGAGGCTTTCCGTTTTGACCGAGTTATGAAAATAAATTGAAATTACATTACAGAAGGTGGATATCACCGGGGATAAACGAGCTAGCACCTCTCAAAGAGCGCTAATCTGCTAGCATGTTTACTGCTAGCTGCGCAAGCTAATACAATGTTATCCTATAGACCATACAGACTGGGTTTGTACAATTGACACATTAAGTACTTAATATAACTGAGCTGAAGGAGTAAAGAAACACAACAGGTTGATGTACGCTTAACTGCATATTTTGAATGCACTTTTTCACTATTTACCTTCTTCTATGGTACAAGTAGACAAGCTAGCATACTGACGTCATGCAGGTTGTAGAGGTGCATTGCGAGTCTTTACCACACAAAGGGCCTCCTACTTGTACAGGCAATGAACGTTGGATTGGACGTGCAATTGTGACATTGGGAATCAGCAGATCCATATCTGCTGATTCCCAATGAGGTTGCACCAGCAATACCTAAGGAAGCTGGGCTGGTGCAACCTCATTGGTGGAATCCACAGGCTTTATAAAAATGGACGTAGTCATCGTGGCCTCACCAGTTGGGTTTGTGGACTGCCGTTTTGAAGCCTCGAGTTTGGCTAATCTAATCTTGGATTATGGCCGTCGCCGTTTTGTCCCGCAAAAAATAATCATTCATTCTAAAGTGGCGCTGTACGAATAATTGGAAACGCAACAGAGAGAAAACCAAATCACACGCTGGATCAGAAACACGTGAAGAAGGTGTCAGTGCTGAAGTGCTAATTGAAACTTGATCACGGCAAACAAAGGGGGCTCACACTGGAGGTGAGGGTGTCTGCTCTGCCAGTGACACCACAACTGATAATACTGTACAGGCCTGCTGGCAAACATGTCAGCGCTTGCAGACACACGGAAGCTTTCACGGACCGAAATACACCAACCATCTCACACACACTAATGCACAAGCACACACTGTGTTTCTTTGCAGTTGAGGATAGATTAAGTCATCATGGGGGGGGGGGGGGGGGGGGGGGGTAGTACTAAGGAGTATGACTCATTAGATAAACACACGTTGAAGCCAGCGCTCACATTTACATCACAGCCTGTTAAATGTTCGCCAGAACACTGGACACTGCTGTGGACTGGAGACACAGATCATGACGTCTTGTGAGTAATGGGCCAAAGTCCTCCAAAGGTCCTTTTTTTGGAGGCTCCTTTACTTTCCTTAACCTAACTCTGATGCCGCAAAATAAAACTTTCTGTAAGCTTAGAACGACAAACCAGATGTCTGAAGGAGTGACTGTTACCGGTTTAATCGCACCAAACAAAAGCGTAATCTCCTAAAAGTGAGTTGACGTTAGCGAGAGACAGTTTTTGACATTTCTACAGCACGAGGCTATTCCTCATTTTTGACACATCACATTCATTGAGAATACAGCAGACTTAGTGTAAACCACTCATGATGTGCTCAGCAGCCGCTGCTAGTTTAGGAACAATGGATTTTCAATTGTGGCATGAAAAAGTATAAAAACTCTCTCACATAAACTTCTGAACTCCTGCAGCCTGAAGGGCCTTTTGTTGTTCTCACGATTGTTTTCATTTCAGTTTTTTTCTTGTTTAGTTTTTTATTTCCTTCACAAATTGTAATTCTTCCCTTAACAAGATATACAACAAAAACAAGTCCTTACATCTCGCAGAAATGCAACTTTGTAGGTCATCACTCACGTCTTATGTTAATTGCTGTGAGATAATTTGTCTAGCCAACATATTCGGTGAGATTTTAGCATTTTTGCAGCAGAAACAGTCTTTTCATCAAAATACATGGAAATAAGAATCTACTTGATGCTAATGCGGGTTAATAGCTCGGTGCGAGCCAAGTACATGAGCTCCACATTTAGCTGTATTTTGACAGGAATATGTTTCTATGAAAGGTACTTCCACCATGACTCTGGGTCTCATTCACAATTCACCTATGAAAAATGTTGCGCTATAATAAGTAGATTGATTGTAAATCTTTGTCATATGTTAGCCTCGTAATCTTAAACAAGGATGTTTAAAGACGGCTAAATCCCACCGGCGGTAGATGGGGCCAACAAATAGAGATCTTTTAGCCAGGAGACTGCTGTTTGTTCCCTATATGAAACTAGTCAATGTTGATGTTCATTTCACGTAACTTGCCAGTAATGGCACTTCCGTCGATATTTGAACCCAAACGACGATCTATTCCTATTCCTATTATTGTTGCCTAAACCTAAATTAGTATTACACAATCTATTCATAAACCTAACCAGTACTTTAGTGTACTAACCCTAACTGGGTGTCCTGTGAAAACAAAAGTTTCTTTTGAGAAGAAAAAGTAACGTTTTGTAGGCCACCATACAAACTGTTGTATGAGGATACATTATTTGAATCCATTGCAACATCCGTAAATCCACACTTAACCACTGCTGTTTAGGGGCCAGCAACAAAATTCGGAAAAACTTTTACGTGATAGGGGGTCGCATCGTGGGGTCTTTTCAGAGGAAAAGAGATCCGTAAACTGCCTGCCCAGTGACAGACAGACAAAGATGTTTCTTTAACGAGTTAATAGAGACCACATGAAGTCGTTATTTGACTGTTGTCTTTGAGGCTTGTTCGCGCCGCATCCAAGTACCCTAACAGTCTGCTAATGTAGGTTTAAGTTAAAACATCTTTTGTGATTCCACATTCTCAGCTGCCAAGCAAGTAATCGGCGCTGACCTATTTGAGCAATCAATGCTCCCCTGTGCCGCCACCACAGTATGTCACACCGGTTAGTAAATGCTTTGAATGTCTTCAACTCGGGGTGGCGGTCACGCTCCCAATCCCAACCTCATGAGTGCCACGGCCTCTCTGGCCATCTGCCAGTTTGTTCTGCCTCATTAAAATCACCTCTAGCTGTCTAAGAGTCGGCCGGCTGAGGCATAGCGAGAGAAATGGGAGAAGAATAAGAAGAAAAAATGATTGATATCCTCCTCTCCACTCTGCCTTGGTTGTAAGTCGCTCTTCAGATGCCTGAAACGTAAAACATGTGTTAATGTGGATAGAGAGAAAAAAAGGATTCCATCTAGATAATGGTGACAGATGGTGTTACTGAAAATTGGATGTAAAAGCAGTGATATATCCAAGAGTTTTCCATTCAGTAGGTGGGGGTCACGCTGCCTAAAAGAAAACAAAGTTAACTTTCTTTGTCTGCATTGGCGTTCAGATGTGTGTGTGTGTGTGTGTGTGTGTGTGTGTGTGTGTGTGTGTGTGTGTGTGTGTGTGTGTGTACGTGACATACTGACATATACAGTACGGGAAACGAAAGCAGGCCGGAGAAAGTGAAGGAGGAGAGCTCCTCAACAAGGCGAGTTGAGAGCTTGTTGCCAGAGGGAGACGAGTGCTTAAAAGTGACAGTCCACCCCAGCTCCATAGACTTCGCCTCCCTCCCAGTCGGTGGTTGTCAATCATCTCGGTGACAAAATTGTCTCCGTGCTCCGCTCCTTGATTGGGAGTGTTGGATCATCCCTTGAAAGGATCGTGGCACGGAAAATGAATTAACGGGGAAAGGAAGAAAAATAGGATTTTTTTTTAGTGAGTTTTATTTGTTATGCTCCTTCCTCCCAGCTTACATTGAGGCAAACAAAGCCGATTCAATGGAAAGACGTAGAAATAGCAGGACCCTTCCTTCCGCTTATTATAATAATGCATTTGAGGCTTTTCACGTCATTTAACACCAAATCATTAACGCGACGATCGCAGCAACGAAACTACGGTGGCGGCCGCAATTACGTTTATGCAATAAAAATCACTTTGTGAGATGAGTATGTCAACTGCGTAACATTTGTACGCAAATGATGTAACAGGATTGTGCCACAAATGTAACTTCAGAAACAAATATATATCCCTACACATTCTGGTTGTTCAAAAGACAACACTGACATGTATTTATTTACATGTTTGAAGCGTTACGTACAGTTAAACTACCCAACTGTATTCAAACCCAGTGTGCTCGCAACAGTATTAAAATGCTGCCTGTTAATGCATAATCATCATAACAATGACATGAGGGATTCCTCTGCACAATTACTTTTGATACATTAAGCAACTTTTGCTGACACATATTACTGTACTTTAATTTAACTACATTTTTTCAATGCAGAACTTTTACTTGTTGGCTAATGGAGTATTTTCATAGTTTAATACATATTGTAAAGAATCCAGATACTTGTTCCACCTCTGAGGTGATGAATCCACGGACCTCACTGTCAGCAGTTTTCATCGGGGACTACTTTCTACTGTAAGTGTGATTGCCGCTCGTCTCAATGGAAACTGTTTTGGAACAAGCAAGCCGAAAACCTTTACTGTGGGCCGGTGGTTTGTGCCTCGGGCAATTTTCCATGTCTTCACTGTATGAAGTGCAATGTTCTACGTTTTTGATCTTGCACATAAACAAGCACTGTGTTTTTGATTCTCACTTGGGATCGGAGCCCAAACTTTTCTTCTTTGGTGCAGTCGACAGAATGACTTTGTACGTATAAGACAATGCACGAGCCGAACACAGACACACAAGGATTTACAGAGATCAGAAGTCAAGACGTAAAAAATGCCAGACGTGGGCTCCTTGGAACACATGGCTAGCCAAATTGCTGGAAAGTGGACTTCTGCTGACATAAATTTGGCTCTCGGGTGGCAGGGTTAGCCATTGTCGACCCACAGGAGAATTCCTCCCTGCTCCACGTGAGTGTGTGCGCAGCATGTGTTTACTCACCGACTTGTCCGTTTTGCACGCCTGCTGCACAACGTGCGCACGTTGGGTTAATCCTGCCTGTGCTCCTGCGTGTAAAAGAAGTACCATTCCCATTCGTTGCAGTCTAAATGAAACCTGGACCTAGGAGACCCATCTCGGCATGCTGCATGGTCACGTAAAGAACAGTGTGTGCCTGAGATGGAGCCACCATATGTAAGACACCTTTTACTTCTTAGAATGACATGCTTTAGATGAAAAAGGCCAATATAAAAAGAAATGTTGCAATTTCTCTCACTGTATGTTTCTAGGCTCCTAATTGCTTCCTGCTTTTTTTGTTTTCTATTACTTATTAAAGCATTCCTGCATATATAACACACGTGGCTTGTGGTTTGAGCTCAATGCTAACATGCTAACCATGACAATGCTAGCATGCTGCTGTTAGGCGGGTTCAATGTAGTTTGCGAACATATACGCTAACGGTCAGTGAACGTGCAACAGACAGTACGGCTCGGGACTGCAGAGAATGAGAGGAACCACAACGGTGACAACGGGGCTGGGTGGAAAGGTCAAGGTGCAATGTGTCAGACATGGCCACCATTTTAGTGAATGACATTATCATTAGAGTTTGAAGAAGACACGGCGTTGACGTTGTTTTGCGTCACAAAGGTATCTACGGAACCAGCTAGTCCTTGCTCCTGTCTCGGGAACTACACTCGTACTTCTTTCGAGTCACACACACACACACACACACACACAGACTGGTCTGAACTTGGCTGAGAGGTGTAAGCAGTTACATAACAAGTATCATCTGATCCCAATCAGCACATTGGCCGTTGTCGTTGATTACAGAGTAACTTGCATCTGGCATTCACGTTAATGTTTCTCCTTCTCCCTCAAAACTCAAACCTCAGCAACTTTTAAGGAACTGAACTATTTTTTGTTCTATTTCAAAGAAGAATATAGATTTCTTTCAAGATTTAAATATAATATATATATATATATATAATATTATATATAATATTATATATATTTTATAAAAACACGTTTAACTGGTTATGAAACAATTAATTGTGGATGCTTCTATATGAAGAATATAAGTAAACGAGACCATCAGAGAGAAGACTGTCTTCTTTCACACCGATTGGATTCCATAAGAGATCAGATGAAATCATAGTTTCACCAGAAGCTCCTTCAGCTAACTCCAGCGGGGCTTTTAGCAGCGACCAGCCCACCTTCGACTCCCCAGATCTGGCCTCACACGTCCGCCCTCGATCTGCAGTCTTAGCTCCTGCAGGAGCTGCGAGAGCTTCTCACTGGCCAACAGCGGCTCCTTCTTTGGCCAGGAGCAGAGCTTTGCCAATACCAACGCCACGCTGCTGAGGCCCAGGCTGTATGGAAAGGGTGCACAACAGAACCAGAACAAGGACTTTGCACAGCAGATTTTCAAAACCTGCTGCAGGAAAATGAGAGATTTTCTAAAGGAACTCTGGTGCTCAGAAACATTTCAGCTTTGGTCCACAGGGATCGCCAAAATCAACTCCAAATCAGAGTTCTTCATAGCAGCTTGAAGTCATAAAGGAGGCATGTTGAAGGCATTCAGCTTCCTTTCTGATGGCACTATTAAACAGTAAACTCAAAGGGGTTCTGAATTCATTTGTATGTGATGGAAATGGCAGTTCCTGTTTTGATCAGTGCAAACGCAGACCCAGGGAGAGAGGTTAAAAGAGAATGGAATTGGATACTGAGGGTAGAATGATGAGTAGGCTAATGGAGGAATGCTGGAACGTAAGTCCAAGTCAGGCGCTACAGAGGCTGAACAAGACTCCTTCCTAGCATTCGGAAAGCACATGTGCTCAAAAGAAATGGCCGTGTTTTGTTAGCTATTTTTTGACTTTTTTTAGAACAATTCAGTACATTATAATGTCTAGTAGGAATATTAATTTGGCTTTCTTTACAATCAAAATATTGTCGGCCTCTTAGGAATTAATAATAGATGTTTTTTAACAATTATTAATAAAGTAATTTGCTATAGTGCAAAACATATGAATAAAATGCTACCAAAACACAGCAATTGTACCTCGGTAACTATTCTGGTTCGCCTAGTCTTTTCACGTCCAACAGTCACAAAGTTTTGCTCGAAAGGTTTGGTCGAAATAAAACCTTAATTCACATCGTTAAATAAAACATATGCTGGTTTTACGCGCTCTTTTTACCCCGCTGTTTCTCTCCGCCAGGCCATTGCTGGCCTCTTTGCGGTTGTACTGTAATACTTGAACATTAATGGGTTAGCTGCATGAATTGGGGCTTGTATAGTGAAGATTCAGCAATATTGGCAATTTTTAATTCTCAATTTGACTATTCTCAATGTACAGACGTTTGCGGACTGCTGTGGTGAAACAACTGAGAGTTTGTCTGTTTTTTATTCTTTCTTTCCAAATCAGGAAATGCAACGTGGTTACAGGATTGTGGGTGTTACAGGAGCTCAGAGGATACACACTGGAAAATCCTCGGAACAAAGTTTTTTGTTAGAAAAACCCTGGAACAGTCCTTCACTGGGATTCAAGGAGGAAGTATTCTTGAAATTCATTCGTCAAAGGATTCTTCTGACAGTTCCCGCACTACACCGACTCTGATTATGACGATTATGAGCATTACATGTGGGAATACAACAACATGTCTAATGGGAACCCCCAGTAGAATGTGAATGTCACTTTCTATAATCAAAATGAATATTACATTAAAGTGCTTGATGGTAATATGCTGTATTGGATTCTGCTGTTGCATGTTCCTACATGCTCGGCATGACAGCAAGCCAAGCAATCAGTGTTTAGGTACGTCTAGGTAATCGTTGTCTAGTAATATAAGTAACCTTTCTTTTCTTCTTTCAGAAAATCTTCTCAAGAAAAGGAGCCTCGCTGCTGAACCCGAGACCAGCAAAAAACATTCAGATCCAGATGTATTGAATGGAATCCTTCTGTTGCCTCCCAGAATGCCTCTGAGACGGCACTGGCTCACAAATCAACATGATCTATATCCATAACAAACAGCACACAGACGCTCAGCCGCTACCACTCTGTTTGTTCTCAATGACTCAGCAAACATTTTAAGAGGCTGAAAAAACATCCAAAGCCATTATTTAAAACCGTTGTGAGGAAGGAGGTGGTGGGGTGAACAAGGACGAGTCTGGATGAAGGGAGAGCAGAAAAGAAGGAAAAACGAATTTGGATTTGCCATGTGGTACAAATTTGGACATTTCCAACATTTCCACGCTTTCTGTTCCTCGTGCAACGTTACGGGAAGCAGTTATTTTCCTCTCTCACTCTGTGAGCTATATGTGGATAAAAAGCTCAAGGGCAATATGTTCATATGAGTCACATAAGCATACTTTTATATATGGGATTTTTATTTTTAACTTTAAGAATACATGGCGGAAAAGATCATAAAGAAAAATAAATCTAGTTTCATAGAAACTGCATTCATTTTGTGACAGCACTATATAGTACATAAACACAAATGTAGGAGGGTAAATAAAGTGCACTAAATTGGGCATGATTTCAGACATATCACATTATAAAGTTGGTATAGCTCAAATTTCGGAAAGCAGTTGCATATTGAGCTAGAACGGGAAGAATCGCACGTTGCATCATGCCATTTATTGAATGGTCAGGGCTGTAATCTCAGGACTCTTGTTGAGGCCGATATACTTCTGGTTCATATATTGCTGTATTCAGTGGAGCAAAAGGGTATTTGTTACATAATAATCAAAACATTTAGTGTTACCTAATTCCAACAGGCGGTTTTGGTGAGTTTGATTTGTTTCCGTCAAGTGTTTCATATACACACGTTTAATATACAGTTTTTTCAGTACTTGTCATTTCTGTTTAAACAAAAAAGATTTTACTCTTGAACTAAAAAGTTTATCTCTGGAGGCATCCTTTATTTTATTCACTGTTACAATCATTAAAAAGCAAAAGAAGCAGCCGTGTACATTTAGTATACCTTTAGCAGCTAGCGTAGCATAGTAGTGCTGATGTGCTGTCTCGTTAGCTATTCTGCTAATGTTAGCAACACAGGTTTTTTAGGTAAAACAGTTATGTTTTAAAAAGCTTTTACTACCTCTACAGGTAACGAGTATCACTTCTACAAAATGTATTACAAAAATCAGAAACCATTGCTTTAGAGTCTATGGAGTCCCGATGCTACGCTATGATTGGCCAGTCTGTGTTTAAGGGGCGGGAGAGCCGTATTTCTCTGGGTGCTCCTTTAAGCTCTGAGTAAAGCTTAATAATAGTCTATGTAACTTGAAAAAAGACTGCAAATTCATTTTCTTCCACATAAAAAGTTGAACTCATAAACCACGAGAATAGTTCGAAGACTTGATCTCATCCAGAAATGATCTAATACAGAAAACAATTAATCGGTTTTGGGATTTTTATTGTAAATGTTTTTACGTAGGAACAAAAGCAAAAATATAACATTTTAAGCATCTCTTTGCTTGTAACGTGTTTACAGAGCACGTTACTCATCACATGATTCATAATACATTATGCTGTATTGCAATTTGCACCTGACCGATTTAGACATATGCATATTGCAGAATATGTTATACATTCTGATCCATGGATGTGCGATGAAACATTTCATGAGCATTTCATAATCATGTGTTGTGTAAAAAACCTGACAAGAAAAAAGCAAGTTACCACATTCTTCACTATATATTTGAATCATCACGTTATGTACTCTTTCTTTACATATTCTTTCAAAGAATCTTTCACAATCACATAAATCACTAGAAGAATAGTTCAGATCTCCTTTCGGATGCATATACAGTATTTACATACATTCATGGGCTCACACCCATTCAGAAAAGTGTTTCTCCTGATCGTACGGAAGGAATGCTTGACATCGATGTTACACTTCTTCCAATCAGCGTCCCGATCAGCCACCGCGTACCGACCACTCTAGGGGTTCGGCCATCGATGTAGGTTTCAGCGAATCAAACGCTTCCAAAAAACGACTGGATTCCAGTTCAAAACTTCAACATTCCTCTCTTCAAACAATATCGACACGGATTATCGCCAGCTGATCCTCAACTTCATGGTTACACGAAAACCACGTCTGAACTCTGTGCAGCAGGCGGTACGCGTCCCTCCCACGACACATTTGGTTTAATTCAACAGATGCACAATGACACACGCTAAAGCAACGCATACAGGTAAATGTAATATGAGAAGAAAAAAAAAAAAAAGTCACTGTTCCCTTACAATACGAGACCAAGGCATCTCATTTCATGGAAAGAGATCGGATATGTTCAAGACCAGGGACAGCGGAAATCTGCAGTTTCCTAAATACCTTTGGTGAATACGCTGTAACAAGTAAAGCAAATGTTCTATGATAACCGTTTTTAATTTTATTAAATAGATTTGCTCAAATAAAATGGACTAATTTAAATAGAGAAGAGGCTTCAGTGGAAGAGTCATATTTGATTTGCCTCTTAAAGTACAAAATACAACTCATAATGTAACTTTTGAAAGAAACAGAGCACATTGATTCTTTTACAAAAGAAAAGTTGAATTTAGAGGAAATAAAGCACTCCCTTTTTAAATTCAATAGATACATTTCGTCATCAGAGACCAGAGAACGTTGGCTTATACTTTGTGTCTCTTCTTCACTTGTACTGTAAATATCCTGTAATTGCTATTTGTGGTGATGTTCAGATGAAGTTACATATACATAGGCAAATACAAATACATAAAGCTGATCTGGTGTGAATTTGTCATTTGATGTTGTAACACATATTTCCAGCATCGGCGAGTGCAAAGAAGTATCCACATAGATTTGATATGTAAATTATTTCATTTCATTTGATACGTAAAACTCATCTGTATTGACGTTTAAAGAGAAGACAGAAAAAAATTAACTTGATTTGGCAGGAGAGGAGGCAACAGATTTGATACGCCTTTGCTTGTGCCACTTGTGACAGCAGTGACATGAAGTTAAAGTGAATAAAGTAATGATTATGACATCACAAAACCAGAAAACAAATGTTTTATATTGCGTGTTGAAGACAGTTGAACAAACATGCCGCTGTAAATGCTTGTTTTTAACATTGGATTGAGCTAATTCGCAGACAATCTTTGGATGTGGCTGCACCCCAATTTAGTTTTGTTTCTCCCACCCCCAAACAAAAAGACCATAACAATGTTCTGAAAAAATACTATGGTCCAGATGAGACAAAAACAATTGCCAGAAATACAAACTTTTCACGTGTGCCAGTGCAAATTACATAATGACATGATGTTTGTTGGTGATTGGTAATTCCACATTGAACATGATCATTCTTGTGTTCGAGGTTACTTCAGTGTTTTGTTTTTTCTCCCTGTCATGAGACTCAAAGGCAACAAAGACACTTATTCAAAGTTCCAGGAATGTTGACGCATCATTCACTCTGCTGTCTAACGGGGAAGACTCAAACCCCAACAGCTCCCCATGTCCACTTAGCTTTAGTTGGGCAACAAATTCAATTTCAAGCCATCAAGCGATGCGTTTTTGCTAAACAACATTTGGCTCCAGGAAGGTAATAAAAAATGAAAAAAGGGGATTTAAATAGTAGCAGACCCCTTTGCGATTTTTTAATTTTTATTATTCATATAAGGCTTTTGACTCCAGCAACAACAATAACACGCATCTCAAAGTGTAAAAAGTACTCTTGAGTAGCAAATATTTCGTCAAATTAGATCAGCTAAAAGATTTAAGTGAGACAAAAAACTAAAAAAGTTTGTTATATACAAGAAGCTTATTCCACCTGTGAGGGTGTTGTGTCAAGTAACAGTTTTCTGTTTCACTTTAGTTTTTTTTCTTTTTTCTTTTCCTCACCACTCAATAAATTATAACAGTACCATGGATGTACGTCACGCGTACACGTTTAAACATCAACACACACCAGCTCCAGAGTCCTGCACAGACCCCTTTAAAAAGGTGTTTGGGACTTTCAACAGCCCACCTCCTCCGCTGTTGTTCGTCACACAAATACACATACCCCTCCCCCCATCCCCACTCAGTGTCAGTCTGTCAGAGTGGGGTCAGAGGAGTCAGTTTGCAGAGCGCCCTGTCCTGCTGCTTCGTGGAAAGCGGTGGACTTTGAGGTGTTTTGACAGGTGATCGCTGCGGGCAAACTTCTTTTCGCAGACGATGCACTGGTATGGTTTCACTCCCGAGTGGGAGCGCCGGTGTCGGGAAAGTTCGTCGGACCGGGAGAACCTGGCGGAAGGAAAACCCAGGATGTGACTCATCAGATTTAGGAAACAATTTTTTTTTGGAACATTAAGCATGGCTTGAATCCCACCCGTTATTGACCAATTCTTGTGTTTTATTCCCTAATCGCAGTCGATCAAAACTCTCACGGAATTTCACAGAGTTGCTCTGTCATTTTGAAATATGACCACTTCTAGCTTAAATTATACTAGTCACAATTCAAACAGCCACATAAAGTAAAATCCATGTCCATGAGGGCATACTGTACAAGTGTTTTGCCCTGCATCTTCTCTGTGAGGTTAAAGAGCCATCCCATATTTAGCTTAGCTCCAAACCCGGTCTATTCCTGGCTTGCTCTGCTCCGGTCTCTATGGGCTCCGGCCAGCTTTTGGTCTCATGACAGTGAAGTGTTAAGTGGTTGATAGTGTAGTGTCTGTGTACGTGTGTGTGTGTGCGTGTATCTGTATATTTAAGTAAAGCTGTTAAGATCAGATTAATCTAGAACATGGATTCATTTCCCGGCGCATTTCCAGTAGCACCGGCAGGCTGAAGTCATGAAGGCGATAACTCACAGAGATATAAAGACGTCGCTCACAGTTATTTGAAAGCATTTCCACTCTCGATGTGTATTACACAGCCGGCCTATTCATCATTTTAATGGCCCAATAAAAAGAAAATAACTGACAGAGCCTATAAAGCCCAAGTGTGGAATCTGAAATCCAAGGAACCTCAAAAAGTAACACTCCGTCTTGAAGAGTCATTTGGTATTACGCTTGTTTTAACGTTCATCTCTTGTTGACTTGGCCTATAGTCAGAAAACCATAAATTAACTTTTCTAAAGACTGTTTCACTTAGATTTAAGCTTGGTCTGGGATTACTTTAGTTTGTAGCCCTGTATTAATTGCCTTTTACATTTTCAGGATATGTTCTTAACATTGGCTCAAAATACTCCAACTAGTTCAGATAATCAGTCACCTGCATCGCCCAGAAGGTGTTGTCCACGTAAGAGTCTACAGCCACGCCACAGACAGTACCGAGCGGAGGGGTTGCCAGACTGGGCCAGACGGTCTATTATTTTTAATACTAAGGGAGGACACGAACGGTTATTACTAATTATCAAAACAGTTTAAGCTTGCCCCATAAAAAGCCTGACCATCTCAAAGTCCCCGTATCTCCCTGATGGCAATGCGGCTATCCAGAAGCTAAGCAGCTCTATTTGATATGCTCACCATCACAGTGTTGTGTGTTAGAATGCTACCGTTGCTAATTAGCACGAAAACACATAGTACAGCTTAGGTCTGTACCTGCTCGTAAACCAAAGCAGTGGATACATTACAACCTGAGGATGGAAATACAGGATAAGTTGAGGTGTCACGAAACATATTCCAACTGATCCCGATTGGGAAATTAATGTTGTGTTAGATTTCTTGGCAATCCATCAAATAGTTGTTGAGACATGTCACCGAAAATCACAAATTGGAACCACATGGCAGAGCTACGAGAAGGGTCAGGGCATCACAAAGTCTTTAGGGTTCATCCTCTGGGGACCATGAATGTTGGTACAAAAGTCCATCCAAAAGCTTTTGAGATATTTGGACGGAAATTGACATCCCTAAAGCCACATCGCTAGCATGGCCATTATGTCACCATTGAGTATTATGTATGGGACGTAGATATGCATTACTTGTATTGACATCAATGCTGTTCGCTTCTAAGGAACAGAAGAACAAAGGATGTTCTTGTTGCTTCAAGGACACCATACTGCTCTGACTTCTCGCAGTAAACACAACGCTGACATATTAACACGCTGGTAAGTGATAGAGTTTCCAGTTCAACAAAGTTATAGTCATTAATGCCGGATTGATTGATACTGTACACAAGCACTAATGCAAAGCTCTCCAAAAGTTCAGCAGCAATGCAGTCAGTTCTGAGTGACTGTTGAGCGCTATTAGAAGTGCGCATGTTTACTATATAGTTGAGCTGTAGGGATATAATGCTAATTTAAATCTGTTTGGAGGTGGTCTATGCAACAGTTTGCCTCTACTACAAGACACTTGCATACTAGGGGCAGCAGAATAAGTTGGAAACATGCTCTCAATTTAAAAAGTTGATATGGTAAATGTTTCCCAATAAACTATGGATGTAACAGGATGTAACATGTACTCTACGTTTGGCTCTGATTTGGTCTCCACAAAGAAATTAATTAGCTTTGTTCACCTGCTAACTTTGCCTCTTTGGTGCTGGGCAGGTAGTGTACAGTTGGTCTATCAGAATTGGCGGTGCAACATTGAATATATATATATATAAGATCCCCATTCTAAATATAAAAGCATGCAGCTTTGGCGTAAACCAATGCTTTCTGCAACCAGTGCCCTTCAGGCTAAGTGACTTTGTGTTGACATGTCTGTCACATGCGTGTCTCTACAGGCACGTCGTGGTTGAAGTAAAGATCGGTCTCTTTATGCTCTGCACTACATTTGTTCCTTATGGTAATCTGCGTGTGACGTGCATGGACACATTACAGCCTAAAGCCGTACTATAGCAGCTTCAAGCCAGGGCACGACAGAAACCACGCAGCTGTTCTAACTTCAAACTGGGCCGGAGCTCAGCTTCAACATACTGCACTGGGGAAGATCTTTCAACACAACATGCGTTTAGGACTCGTGCAAATAGACTAATTGGTCTTCAAATCCACGTATTTTTTCAGTTTTTTGGGGGGTTGCTGGGGGTGAAATTGATCATGTACCAGTTCTCATAGCTTTTTCCCCTGCACCTTAATTCCTTGGAGAGTCTTGGCTTTGCTGCAGCGCAACACGGAGTATCCATTTGAGCGTGGGCGCCGTGGGAAACACATGCGCCGGCTCTGTTCTGGCTTGTTCCTAAACGGCGCCCTGGGGCTCTGCCGCCAAACGGAGGAGCGTAAGGGCGGGGCCGTCAGGTTGGTTGGCACACCCGGCCAATTACAGTAACAAGAGATGTTGGCAAGCGCACGTACTGTACCAGAGTTTGTGTGTTGTCTGTTATTGTTTTTGTTTAGTCGGTCACGTCAGCTCGAAGACATTTACGTTTTCAACTGTAAGTTGAAAGGGGAATCACATTAATGTGTGACAGCACTAATCAATAATTAGTTTCCCAAAGATGGATTTCTTTAAACCAGAGGGGCTAAATTCCTGAATTTGCCCTGGAGCAGGACACTGTCTGCTCTCTCGCTCCGGAGGGACCCAGGAGCATCGATAGCGCATCAAAACCGACTGACAGTCAGCTGAGCTCCAAGTGTCCAAGTGTGGCGCTAAATCAAACTGCATCATCGTCTTGTTGTAACGACGGATGCAACGCGTCAGTGCCCCGATGACAGCTGCCTTGTTATTACAGCAAACGGTTCGGGTTCCAGTCCCGTCCCATAAAAAAATCTAATCTGTTGCCTGCCTGCGTTCCTTTTAAGTGTTGCCATGAGACTTTGTCCATGCAGCCAGATATTTACATGAGCATGACCAGAAACTACTGCCAGAGAGAAAGAACATGACTTCCACTGAGTTATATATGACGTCAATGAAATACCACTCCTCTCTACCCCCGAGGGGCAAACACATGGATCAATTCTACGGTTACAGAGGGTAATTATTAATAATTTCTGTCATATTCATGTAATGTGTTTATGTAACTCTGTAAATGCTGTTCATTCTGAACACATGACATCTATTGCTTCTGTCCATCCGGGGAGAGGGATCCTCCTCTGTTGCTCTCCTGAAGGGTTCTTCCCTTTTTTCCCTGTGAAAGGTTATTTTTCTATTTCTTGGCAGTTTTTCCAGATCCGATGTGAGGTCGAAGGTCAGGGATGTCGTATGTGTACAGATTGTACATTTGTAATTTGTGATATTGGGCTATATAAAATAAACTGCATTGAATTAAGAGGTCCCAAGCTCACCTCCATTTCCTGGGGAGAGGAGCAAGGAACGGGCGAAAGTGTGCAGTTCAGTATGTTGCTGTCATGTGAAGACTGCAGAAGTGGAGTTTGGGGAGGACAGAAATGCAACCCAGTCGTTTGCACCAATGTGGGCACTGTATGTTTCTGCAAACCGTGGAAGCGTTTCATAAATACACGGCACATCATCCTCGTATCACGCTTGCGGAAACGCAACATTTGTAAAAAGGGAAACAAACCGGAACAACTGTAAATAAATACCAACCGCCCTGAGGGGTTGAGTACGGAGCTGAACCAACAAGCGACGATGACACAGCCCTCGTCGTGTTCTGTCCTGCCCTGTGTTTGTTCTGCCCTGTTATCATACCCAGAAGCTTCAATAACGGCTGGCGCACTTACTACGTTACCAGCTCTGCCTGAATGCAAAACAAAAATTTGGTGTCAGCCAAATAAATGAAGGTATTTTGGAAAGTGCAATTTTGTCATTTTGCAAAAAACGTACTGTTGCTGGCCAATTAGTTTAGCTTAGCACAAGATGGCTAAACGTGTTTCCTAAAATGTCTAGTTGGCTTGGATTGAACATCATCTTGATTGCATTACACATGGGAGGGGGGGGGGGAAATTGTGCGCTAGAAAATGCATACATCATATTTTTATGTGAACAAAACACACGTTTAAGCCAACTTTAAACAATGCATAAAGGGTCTAGTGATTTTTCTTTATTTGTTTTGCTCTAGGATAACATAAAATGCTTATGAATACTTGTGTGTAAGCCCAGATTAAACACACATGGTGAAAAATGTTTCACATCTGGAGAGTTTTAAGTGTCTGCAGGTTTTCAGTGCAGAGAGGTGGGACGGCACATTTAATCTCCTTACCTGCTAAACTGCTAATACAAATTAACCTCACACTAACACTCAATTGAACTTGAACCATGATGCGTGGTCTAACAAGCGGGCAATAGCTCAATGTAGAGATATGGAATCCAAAAGTCGGAATTTGTACTTTGGATTGACGAGTTCAGATCAGGAATTCAGATGAAAAGCAATGATTGACGGACATAAAGGTACACGTATGAAGTCGAAAATGTTGAGCTGCGTCAATGTGCGTGTGTGTGTGCAGAAAGTCAGCAAACAAGTGGAATAACTAGCAGGGGGCAAAGTCTGCATGCAGAGAACTTCAAAAGGTGCTCTATCTAATCTACAACTTGAACCATGGTACAAAAAACCCACAGATAGTGGAGACACACATCCAGCATGTAGAAAGGAACAAATTGTGACTGTTGAATATAGTTTGATGTCGCCTGTCACCATCCCCTCCCATCCATAAAGTAACATCTCAGGGGAGAAAAGTTTAAATGTTTTGAACTAATATATACTGTATCACACAAATTGATTGCTTATATTAAGTCAATTATTTTTTTCTGAAAATTTGAAATGATCATTATTGTCATTATCTTGTTAAATGTGTGCTAATGTTCATACATTTCCAGAACAGAAATCTGAACATTGGGTTAAGCCAGGTTTGAAATGTTTGTTTCCTTTTGTTGACATATTAGAGTCAAAGGTTTTTACAGCGGGAATTTTAAATATCGCTTTTTATCCCTCGTTATCACTTTTTATCACAAATCAGGAAAAAACAAACGCACAAAATGTGCTTAAGAATGTAATGTCGTATAAATCATGTTTTGAAGGGTGTAGGGACAAACCCCTCAGTAAAAACATTCAGAATATTGAGAGGAATGAAATTGAAAAGTTTGCTGTATTTAAGTGCTGCTGAAGAGGAGATTTCTGGATCTTCTATCCAATTGCACTAATGCTGGATTAAGGTCTGTCTGTTCTTTGCATGAAAAACTAACTTCACTCTGCGCATCTCTTCAAAGTCTACTCACGTGGGAAGAGGGATACACAGATTATCAGCTATCACACGAGTCCACTGCAGATGTTGATAGCCCTGGTTGCTGTAATCTCTGTAGTATAGATACGACGCTTCACCCCGCACTCATTCACCTGCACCGTCTACGTCCTGTATATTCTATCCACCGAACTACCTGTCCATTTGATCAGTTCAAGGTGGCAAAGTGTGTAATTCTGAATTCAAATACATCTCTCCAGTTCATGACTGCTCTCATCGACATCATTTGATTTGATATAAAAAAGGACACTTGGTTCTGCTCACCTCCATCCACAGCCGGGCCACGTGCAGGCGAAGGGCTTCTCCCCCGTGTGCCTCCTCAGGTGGGCTTTAAGGTGGCTGCTCTTGGTGTACATCTTATTGCAGCCGGGAAAAGAGCACTTGTGCATTTTAATTAAGTCCGCTACTGCGCTCTTCTGGTACCTCTGACCCCCGACGAGAACCCCAGCAGTTGAGCCCCCGCCTTCCCCAAGCCCAGTTGGTTTGGCGGCGATGGGCACCGGTGCGATCCGGACAAATTTGGGCAACACGGTGCTCCCGTTTTTGATTGAGTTGGCAATGTTTGTCGGCGAAAGCAGCTGTGGTACCAAGGCAAAGGTCTGCCCCTGGATGTTGACCAGGAGTTGGGCGATTTTGATGTCCGACGGGGGCTGCGCAGGCTGGGGTTTTGGGGGTTGGGTTTGCTGGGTGGCAGCATCTGGGATGGCACTGGTGTTGGGCTCTTGTTTGATCTGGATGGGCTGTATTTGCAGGATGACAGGCACGCTGGAGGCACCGGTACCTTCTGATGAGGCCGGTGGTGAACCACAATCTTCATGTTTGATCTCGTCAACACCACGAGGAGAACTAAAATCCACTGCTGGTGGCGAGTTGTCCATGTCTGATGCACATTGTGTGTGTTTGGTCTCTGTGTAGCAGGAGAGCGGCGAATGAACCGCGGGCAAAGTCTGATCCGAATTCTGTGACACTAATACGAGTTCTCTTGCTATAGTCCTTGAACCTTTCGCCTCAGCATCCTCTGGCATTGGTGACATGGCCTCATCACTCTCCTCCTCTTCTTTCCCCAATGCCACCGCCATGTTCTCCTCCAGGAACTCCTCAATCTCCTCCAAGGTGGGCTGAAAGAGGAGCGCCGCCGGATCCTGCATCTCGTCCAGGAAAACGGGGAACTCGTAGCAGTCCTCTTTGGCGTGCTGCTGGAGGAGAGTCATCCGCTGCTCCCTCTTGGACTCCCAGGCCAGGCCCATGGGTAAAAGAGGGGCAGATGAGGAGGAAGAAGAGGACAGGGGGGCTGGGGATAGGGAGAAAGATAGAGAAGAAGAGTGAGAGCTGCTGCGAGGGTGGGAGGCCTGCGAGAGGAGGAGGTCCAGCAGGCTGTCTCGACTCTCTCCTCCCCAGGAGCTACAGCTCCCGCTGCTCCGGCTGCCCCGGCTTTCGTAGCTGGCACCGAGGACGTGCCGCAACGTCGGCGACGAGGCCTCAGGGCTGGAGCAGACCGAGGACCGAGGGCTGGAGGAGTCACTGAGGTCATCCTCAGAGGGGCGAGGGGAGGAGGAGAGCGTCACCCCTTGGTAGGGGTGGTGGTGGTGGTGGTCGTAGATGCCAGCGTTGGATACCATGATTCCTGGCAACGCGCCACCATTAGCGTGGTGACAGAGGCAGTTGTAGTCCGACCCCGGGGAGCCGGTGTAATACAGGAAGGTCTCCTCACCAAGCGGCAGGTGATCCACCATTCCTGTGCTCTGCTCTGAAGATCAATCGGTTCTGCTGGAGATCGGCTGAGCGTCTTCTTTCTGCAAAAGACAGAGAAGTTTGACTATGCAGTCTTTGAATTTGACTGCATCCCAAAACTACAGATTCTGACCACCGTCTGTGCTTTATATCATTTACATTCCAATTAAATCAAACTGCAGGTTTGTGCACTGGGGTGATCATCATTCCCAAGAAAAACAGCATAGCAACAGAGCAACAGTCAAGTCAGGTTAGTCTGAGGGGTTAAAGTTCTACAAGACAGCCCCTTCAAGATTATTCTGTACTGTAATAAGTAAGCCAGCAGCAAGGCGGAAAATGTGTCATTATGTTTTGGTCTCTGTGCACTAAACCTGCTGCTGGTTCAAGAGGTCTGCAGCTGATGGCACTTCAAAAGGAGAACCAACCACGTGTGAAGGAAAGTGGAAGTGGAATTTGAAGACTGTGTGTGTGTGTGTGTGTGTCTGTGTGTGTGTGTGTGTGTGTGTGTGTGTGTGTGTGTAGGTAGACACTGCAGCTGCTGGTTCAGACTTCAAGCTGACAATCAGGGGGTTCCCATTTCTCACTGCTTCAAACATTAAAACCTTAGAGTTCTGCTGTTCATTTAGTGGTCTGTTTCTATCCCTTTCCCTCGAAGTGACTCTCCCCCCCCCCCCTCCCTCCCCCCACACACACAGACACACACACACACACACACACACACACACACACGAAATAACAAAATAGTTGCTATTTATATTTGAACAAAACTGCAAAGCTCAACCTGAAAGCGTCCTGCACACAGTGGTCAAACGCGTTATATATCATCAGTCATCCAGTCTGAGATCAACAGATTTCAATGGGATGATGAGTGAAGGATTTCGTGTCTATTTCTATCCATCAAACAGCCTGCACACAATGCATCTACATTTAACGAGGATGTGTGTGTTATGATGATTAAACACGAAGATACAATCACGCTGAATTGCCACGTGTGTTTTGCATGAACCAGAAAATAGAACTAATGACCGTGCGCCCTCTTGTGAAGCTGAGAGCTGCCCGGAGAAGAATCTCCAGATTCATTGGATTATTATCATTGCCTCATTTACCTTACCTTCAAATGATTGTGCTGTTGTTGACACCCCCCCCCCCCCCCCCCTTATAAACCTGTCGGGGGAACTGGGGTCTCGGCTAAAAAAAGAAGTTTAGGAAAAGAGTTTGGGGAGCCCTTGGCTCGGCTCCAAGTCCCTTTGCTGACCGCCGTAACATCGGAGAGGCTTTGACAGCTCCTGGTCTTCACCGTGCGTGCACGCGTAATTAATACGTTTAACACCGTGACGAGTCACACCACAGGCAAAACAGTCCCGACATTAGAGCGACATGATTATAGATAGCGTGGTGCATGAAGCATCGGCCGTCGCGTCGGAGCGCGCATGGAGACGCCAACGCGCCTCTCCGTTCACAGCTCCGCGGAGCCGCGCGTCCCCGCTGGGCCCCACAACGGAGAGACAAACAAGACAACACACACAACAGCAGCCTCACCAGCTCAGACTCACGTGTAAAGTGCGTGAGGGGAAAATACCGCAAAAATAATCCGCTCCTCCTGCGACGTGCGCTCCCCTCTCTGTGCGCAGCGGTCAGTGCGGAGCAGCGCGTAATGGCAATGTCACTCCGCCACACGGTCTTTGCGTTGCTCTACGCCTCCACATTCTCTCTCTCTCTCTCTCTCTCTCTCTCTACCTCACACACATACACACGCACACACACTCTCTCTCTCTGTTTCTCCCTCCCTCACACACACACAAACACACACACTATATCTCTGTCTCTCCCTCACACACACACATACACACACACTCTCTCTTCCTCACACCAACACTCTCTTGCTCTCTCTCTCCCTCACACACACACATACACACACACTCTCTCTTCCTCACACCAACACTCTCTTGCTCTCTCTCTCCCTCACACACACACTCTCTATGTCTCTCCCTCTCTCTCTCACACACACAGACACTCTCTCCCTCACACACACACACACACTCTCTATCTCTCTCTCTCTCTCTCTCTCTCCGTGTCTCTCCCTCACACACACACACACACTCTCTCTATGTCTCTCACACTCATACACACACACAAAAACTCTCTCTCTTCCTCTCTCTCTTCCTCTCCCTCACACACACACTATATCTCTCTCTCTCCCCCTCACACAATCTCTCTCTCTCCAGAGGCTGGTTGTTCGCTTAGCCAGTCAAATTAGGGGTTGGGGGGTAGGGGGCCCTCTCGGCTCATGAAGGCTCGTCCGCTCGGTGCGCCACAATTGGCTCCAGCGGTAAGAGAGAAGTAAGAGGTAAGGGCCTCAGGATCTGGCGTCACTGTGGAGAGGGAATGTTTGTGTGTGTGTGTGTGTGTGTGTGTGTATGTGTGTGTGTGTGTGTGTGTGTGTGTGTGTGAGAGAGAGCAGATCATAAAGTCCCTTTCATCTTCCCTTATTATAACTATACGACTTGGATAGATCAAGCAGAGTTGTTTTTACATTGTGTTATTTGTGTGTTGACAACAGGACTCACAGTGTGCCTTTTCTCAATTCATATCTTTCATGAATGAATTATTCATATAATGTAATATTGGTCTTGAGGAATAAAAGACCTTAACATGTGTGTGTTAAAAGTCGCTTAGATAACCTGTACAGAAAAACAGCTTTTGAGTTGCCTAGAAAGCACACTTTGTGCTGGCAGTGGCCGAGGGAGCCCTCCAGTGTGTTTACATGATGCCTAATAACATCAGCAATAGAAGTTTTGCCTTCACTCCAGCTGAGCGGGCCTCGTATAAACACCTCCACCCGTGCCCAAGTAGCTCCACCGGCTCCGGCCTAATTAGATTTGCCTGCGTATGTTAGATTACCTTTCACCGGATAAATGATCCACTCTCAGCCTGCTTGTAAACACCACGGGAGTGTTTGAGTGTGTCCTCGAGCACGGCACAGAGTCAGGGGCTGTTATTGCCACCCCGTGTAAAAGGATACACTCTGTCACACTGAGGGGGGTTTGTTTTACAGAGGAAACTGCTACTGTCGACTGCTGCTGCTGTAAGCGCTGCTATTGCAACTCATACGCGTTACAGTTTTTCTCGATTGCTATAACACAAAACCTGGTTCCTGTAGCACAAACACCCAAACCGTTCCCAGAAGCACACACACATTTCCCATAACCAAAAACACAATTCACCTGTGTCCACACGTGTCTCAATATTCAAAACACTTTCTGCAAAACCTTACACAAAAGTGACCAAACAAATCATTCTTTACACTACGTGTTCATTCAGCAAACGCATGCTCTCAATATAATGAACTCAAGTTATCATAACATAAACTCAGAGACCACACCCCCTTCTCAAGGTGAAAACTGTTAACACACCAATCAGAATTGGGGGTCAATAAATAGAGCTTAGAGGCATGCTCATGTCCTTTGGAACAATGGATCCCAACCATGCAGAGGTTGAGAGACAAGAGAGAGGAAGAGGAAGAGGGAGATGGAGAGGAAGAGGCAGAGGACAGCAAAGACAAGTCATTTCTGATGAAATCCGTGCCACTGCTGTTCATCATGTGGTGGTACATGGGAGGACAATGAAAGAAGCTGGCCAACTAGTCCAGCCAAACTTAAGCCGTTTCACAGTTGCATCCATTGTTCGTACTTTCAAGAGGGAAAACAGGTAATTTTCCTCATTGTCACTATGTATTGTATCACAGTACATGCACAGTAATGTTGTAGTACATATAGACTGAATATCCACCGTATGCTGTGTAGTTTTGACTACAGTATACTGTGCCACAGTACACCATAAGTCAGTAATGGTAATTTTTGCAGAACTGAGAGGCAGCCATCTATTGGAGGCAGGCGGCGATTGCTCACTGCCTTGGTAAATGTGGTGATTGGCAATAATGCCATCACTTTGAGGGAGATTCAAACCCGCATTATTGAAGACCAGGAAATATTTCAAGGGACTAACAGCATAAGCCTTTCCACCATTGACCGGGTGATACAGCAGAACCACATAAGGACGAAGCAACTTTACCGCGTGCCTTTTGAGAGGAATTCCGATAGGGTTAAGGAGCAACGATTCCAATATGTGCAGGTAGTTGCACTGTACAGAAATGCTAAAATGGGTGTTTTTTTATTCCTGATGTTTGAGATGGATGCAATGGCTGACCCACACAAATACATCTTTATTGATGAAGCAGGGTTCAATCTCACAAAAAGGTGCAAATGGGGCCGCAACATCATTGGACACCGTGCAATCATCCAAGTTCCCGGTCAGAGGGGGGGCAACATCACCATGTGTGCAGCCATTAGCAACCGTGGCATCCTCCACCGCCATGCTGTACTGGGTCCATACAACACTGCACTACTCCTTCAGTTTCTAGATCAGCTGCACAATAACATTCTCCAACAAGAAGGGGAGCCAGGGCAACCAGTGCAAGCCCAATATGTTGTCATTTGGGATAACGTGAGCTTCCATCGGGCTGCTCTGGTTCGCACCTGGTTCAATGACCACCCCAGGTTCAGGGTCCTTTTTCTGCCAGCATACTCCCCTTTTCTGAATCCAATAGAGGATTTTTTCTCAGTATGGCGGTGGAGAGTCTATGACCGCAACCCATACACACAGCACAATCTCCTGGAGGCAATGGTGAATGCATGTGAGGATATTTCTCTGGAATCTCTCCAGGGTTGGATCAGACACACGAGGGGATATTTCCCACGCTGCCTGGCGGGAGAAGACATAATGTGTGACGTTGATGAAATCCTATGGGCTGACCCTGACCTGAGACAAGATCATGCTGATATTGATGCCGATGCTGATTAACCTGTATATGTGCTCAATCTGGAAGTGCTGTGAATAAACCCTATTTTTGACATGTTGGTGGCAGTGTGTTGAATTATTCCCTCCTGTGTGTAACAAACATTAATGTAGTCTGTGTTTTGACAGCTTGTGTGTATTGTCTGAGGGTAAAGACTGATTGGGACCCAGAAGTTAGATGTTTGGACTGTTGGGTGTGAGTTTTTAAAATTGTGTGTCAAGATTTGAAAAAATGGTGAGTTGTTCCAGGAATTGTGTCTTAGCAATCGAGAAAAACTGTAAATAAAAAGACGCTCTATCCTCCGGCGTCGGGTTTGGACGTGCCGGGGACGGCGCCTGTCAAGTCAAACGTGATTTTGATTTTATAGAAAAAGATATAAAAACTAAGAAAAAAAGATATAAATAAAAATAATTGTAAATTAATAAAGCAGTTAGGGATATGGAGAAACAATTGCAAATTAACTAATGACGAGATCTACAAAGGAAGCAAGAGCAAGTCATCCGGCCTTGAAGGAGCAGAACAGGAAGGTCCAGGCTACCATCCTTCACAGAGACGTCAGGCGGTTGTCTTACTGCCTGCTGAAGAGACAGAACAACATCTCCAGATGATTAGGAGAACTAAACTGGGATGACAAAGTTTGCCTTTAAAGTTGGTGATCTACCCAGTGGTTCCATGGGAAGATCAAGTGGGAGGTGTCAAGTCAAACGTGATTTTGATTTTATAGAAAAATATATAAAAACTAGGAAAAAAAAGATATAAATAAAAATAATTGTAAATTAATAAAGCAATTAGGGACATGGAGAAACAATCGCAAATTAACTAATAAACAAAGGAATTGGTAAGATACTCAGCACCAAATATCCAACATGGGAAACGGGGCGGAGCTAAAAAGACCAGAAGTAACAGCCGGGCGCTTTTGAAAAGACGGAGCAAATGCAAAAGAGACATCTAAGTCAAGTAACGGAGCTTTGTATGGAATAATTCAAACGGCTTGAAGGAGGGAAACAAGGACAAGTTGTTGTGTTGTGAGTGAAATACAGTTTGAATCCGTGGTAGATGGATCAATCCCTATCAAGGGGGGAAACTTGACAACACCCGTGGAGTCTTTTCAAAACTAACTTCTGTCTTCACAGGAAGTTAGGTGAAGGCAGCGATAACCCGCTAAAGCGAGGTTCATACTCGAGGTGGATTATTCTCCGAAAACACCAGAGGACGTACAAATTCAATTCAATTCAGTTTATTTTGTATAGCCCAATATAACAAATTACAAATTTTCCTCAGAGGGCTTTACAATCTGTACACATACGACATCCCTGACCTTTGACCTCACATCGAATCAGGAAAAACTCCCCAAAAATAACCTTTCACAGGGAAAAAAGTGAAGAAACCTTCAGGAGAGCAACAGAGGCTCACCAGGCATCAGACACCTCCAGGTCCAATGGACCCTCTGAGACGTGAAGTCACAACGACTCCGGGGAGGAAGCAGAGTTAGGAAATTGAAGAATCAAAAAAACAACGGGTGTAACTCAGATATATGCCTCACCGTCAAAAATCCATAAACCAACCTCCACAATGCGCAGGAGGGATTGTAATTATCTGTAAAGACATATCTCATACTCTATACAAGGACTACTTCATGGACTACTTTATACAAGCCCTGATAAGGAAATAAGTTCAGAAATAAATGCATTGTAAAGAAACAATGGTTAAATATCCTGTAAACGATTTAATTGGGCTGTCAAAATACAAACTAAAAGAATTTTAAGACCTCCAGTTTCGAAAGTATTTATAAGTGAATTGGCCTTCAGCGTCCTTCAGATTGTCGTTTTCCAACTGACCTGGGATCAGACAGAGGTTGTTGTTTACAACGCGCTTCAAGCGAAGCTGGGCGGCTTGCTGTTCACTGCCCCCCGCTCATATCAATAGTCAGCTCGTTGGACACAAGAGGAAGTCCTGGTGGCGTGTCGGGGATCGACTCTACGTAAGTTATCTCCGTGACCATCTTAGCTCCCCAGACGTTGTGCGTTTTAGGTCTGATCTGAAGTCACATTGGAGGAAATGTAGGGCTCGCAGTGATTACTCACCCACACGGTCTAATGAAGTCCACAGAGGTTCTTTTTCTCTGCCCCGCAAACTAATTGGTTTCGGCTGCTCCATTCCAACTCACGAACACCTACAGTACATTCGTGCATATTATGTAAGCCTCCAGATGGACCTAATGAGCCAAACTGATTTATTTCATTTGGTTATTGCTTGCAATGGGCCAAAAGAGAAATGGGAAAAATGTGTGCTTCTCTGGCGCATTTTTCTACAGTTGTAATGATCACAGACAATGCTCTTTTATAAAGATAGAAAAAAGAACGGGACAGGAAATTAGGGGTTGAATAGTCCAAATAAATGACATCCTACCATGGACTGTATATAAGAAGTGGGCGTTTCCTCGTGACGTCACCCGCAGGTTTGTGATCTGCTGTTTTGAAGCCTTGAGTTCTGCGATTATTTTCGGCGCCATCTTGGATTACGGCCGTCGCCATGTTGCTTTTATTTTCACGACCAATGAACGGAATTAAAAGAAAGAGGTTGGCTGACAGTGGTTTCTCTCAAAAGCTTAGGTCAAAGAAAATCACCACCCACCACTAAAGTGACTGGTCAAATCACAAATAGTCCAGTGGTTCTAGATAGACAACTTTATTGCTGAGTTTGGCTTGACAGGGTGGACAGAAATACCTTTGTAGGTTGTGTTTGTAAGTAGGTGTGTGTGTGGTTTCTGAAATAGGGAAAAACCATTAAACCCAAGCATTGTAAAGAACAACATGGAATGCACCGCTATGCTTAGCGAGGCCACAAGGTGGAACCATGAGGCCACAATGGTGACAGCTACCAACACTCAATCATACCATAGCTAAGCAATTAACCTTCAAGACATTTAGTTATACGACCCACAGGTAGGACACCGAGACTACAGATTGTGAATATAACAAATACTAACCTGTGGACATAGTATCTGACTAAATGTACAGACTTATTTTGATTTCAGCCCAACAATGGTTATTCTAATTAGCATGACCAGCAGTAACAGAAATAAAAACTGATCAATAATCACCCAAACAGAAATAAATACTGTACATACACCATAGAAATATGTATCGTAATGCACCTCCAGTTCAATGGACACACTCGACAGTCAAACAAAGGCACTAACACCCGTTTGGGGCTTAAAAAATATCTCTTGTGGCCTGAGTGAACTATCCTGAGGAGATGATACATACCACTCTCAGGGGAGGTGGAGCATACCACTCTCAGGGGAGGTGGAGCATACCACTCGTAGAGGGGAGTTTGAAGAGTCCAGGCGGTGTGCGCTTTGAAACAGAAGCTACCATATTTGGAATGCGGAGGCGGGATGTAGATACGCCGTATAGCGGCAGTGATCTGTCAATCAGAGATTGAAACTATAAACTCATGTTTACAATGTTTACTGAGGGAATAAATCAAGAGAGAAGTAGAGTCATTTTCTCATAGACTTCTGCACAACCTGACTTATTTTTGCAACCAGAAGAGTCGCCCCCTGGTGGTCAGTAGAGTGGAAGCATGTTTTTAAGACACTTTTGCATCGGCTTCAGTAGGCAGAACCGCAGGTTGCCACCTGCATCCTACGTCTTTTCCTAAACACCTCTCCTTGACCTAGATGAGAAACATCATGAGGTCAAGGAAAGAAGTTAAAGAGAATGCATAAGGACGTAGGTGTACAGTGAGAAACTCAACTGCTGTGTAATGCTATTAAGGATTCCTCTCCAAAACCGAATTAAACCTCTGAAGGATGTTTTCAAATTACCCACAGTGTTCAACTAATCAACGGCAGCAGACGGTGCCTTGCTTTTAATGTTGCTACCGCAAGCAATTGTGGGAAGGCAATATCTAATTGTCTTTCTCTTCTGGTCCAGTGTTTCCTACCCAAAGGAGATTAGAAAAGAAGCATTTGATCACCTTTTCTTTGCTTTGAGAGGATTCAAACAGCTATCATGGCTGCCACTGTGATACTTCTGGGTCACTTAATGAAACACTTCCTGAGCCATAAACAATACATTTTTGAAAGGTTACATAACATTTTGAGGAGTTAGTGGTTTTGGCCATAGTGGCAGCTGTGTCTCCTTTTGGAGATATTTAAATGAAGCACAGCTTTGTTCCACAACTTCTAAGCCTCTAACCAGCTTTGGCATTACCGGCTCACCCTGTACACAGGAAGTTCCACTGCATGTAACGTCAGGTGAGGGGATGTGAATGGGGTCCTGGGGGGCTTATCACACGTTGAGTTCTGCGAGATGACCCGATCTGTGCGTGTCAGTGGAGAAAACACTGATCCAACTGTGGCCTTTTACGTTTTGTTCGCCCCCCTCCCCTTGAGACGATAATAAATACATTTCCAAGAAAAGTATCTTTGTGGGAGATGACACTTCACCCTTTTTGCCTAAAGTGGCTGTTTTTCCCCCACTTGCCAGCACACTATCTATTTTCAGACACTCCCCTGAGACTCACAGTACCAACAGCATTGTAACATATTGTCGCCCAGCTTGTTGTTGGGAACAAATGTTTCCCCCAAGAGTTGTGCAATGAGCTTGTAATAAAGCTGCAAAGGACCTCGACCCTTCCACCCCCAACCAACCAACAACCACAACTACTGACACCAACAATGTGTAATGCACTTCTTACACAGCTTTGTTGGTTTTTAGTTACACTCTCGTCCTCTTTGATGGATTAGGTGTCTTTTGCTTGCATACTGCTGCAATCTTGTCAGACTCTTAATAACCCTGAATAACCCTAATCTAATCCTCGGGTGTTCCTGAGCCAAGCTGGGTTATAAGATTGAGCACAGAGCGTCTTTTCAGCCAGCGAATTAATGTTAAAGAGTGACTTTGTCCAAGAACACTGAGAAAAGGGAAAATAATGTGATTGATTTCATGTCTTTCGCCTGGGGTGTATCTTTAGCCATCAAACAGCATGGTGGCTGTATTGCAGGAAAGCTACAGTATATCCTAGTTTTAACCAGGTGGCAGCCTCCTGGAAGTCTATATAAAATGACTCTACTTCTCTCTTGATTTATTCCCTCAGTAAACATTGTAAACATGAGTTTATGATCTATATCCTACTTTAAAGTCTGCTTCAATACAGCATGATGTTCATTTTCAAAAAGTATGGTCCATTTAGAGTCAAACAGACCATAAATCAGAGTATGCTTTAGGGCGGGCTTACTGTGAGGCCGCTACCAGAAACTCTCTATGTCACATTCCAAATATGGTAACTTCTGTTCATTGGTTGTGTAAAAAACCACCTGGATAGGACCGTAATCCAAGATGGTGACAGGAACATCGCTATTGCTTTACGTTCAATGAAACCAGATGAAAATGAATTTGATTGTAGACACAATAGTTGTTAGGAGTGGATGCTACAGTTACATGGGGCTCTTGCTGCAGTGGATGTAGAGTGTAGCAACACATGACACTGGTCAGAAGAGAGAGTACAGTATGTGTCAAGGTCAGAGAGCGAGAGAGAAAGCTCGAGCAGCAGGTTAATGAACTGACTTCAGACACAATGACGCACACGACATGTAACAAAGTTCACCGCTTTGTTTATGACGTATTTTGAACTGTTGTGCTGTTACTCCGTGTGCATACGTCTGGCACTTGTTGACTCCGCTTCCCTTTTTTTCATCTTGTTTTAACCCATAAAAACATGTCCAGGCCAGAGTCCAGAGCCTACCTCTCAAGGTCGTGAACCAGCTCGGTCGTCAACAAACCTCGGGGGCGGGGCTTTCATTGGCAAATACCTGCCCGCTGTCGCTTACACACACACACACACACACACACACACACACACACACACATGTACAAACACACGCACACATGCACACATGCACACACGCACACACACACGCACACACACACAGACACACGCACACATGCACACACGCACACACACACACAGACACACGCACACATGCACACACGCACGCACACACACACACACAGACACAAGCACACATGCACACACGCACGCACACACATGCACACACACACACATGTACAAACACACGCACACATGCACACATGCACACACGCACACACACACGCACACACACACAGACACACGCACACATGCACACACGCACACACACACACAGACACACGCACACATGCACACACGCACGCACACACACACAGACACACGCACACATGCACACACGCACGCACACACATGCACACACGCACACACACGCGCACACATGCACACACGCACACACACACACACGCACACACACACACAGACACACGCACACACGCACACACGCACGCACACACACGCACACATGCACACACGCACGCACACACATGCACACACGCACACCCACGCGCACACATGCACACACGCACACACACATGCACACACACACACACAGACACACGCACACATGCACACACGCACACACACACAGACACACGCACACATGCACACACACACACACACACACACGCACACATACACACACAGACACACGCACGCATGCACACACACACACACACACAGACACACACAGACACACGCACACATGCACACACATGCACACACGCACACATGCACACACACACACATGCACACACAGACACACGCACGCATGCACACACACACACACACACACAGACACACGCACACATGCACACACGCACAAATGCACACGCGCACACATGCACACACACACACACGCACGCACGCACACGCAGACACACACACGCACACACACACGCACACACACACACACACACACTTGCTTGTGGAGGCAATTCTTTGAAAACATGTCTGACATTTTTTTTTATAACTCTTTAATTGTCTTTCATCCCTCATAGCACATTCATATCCCAATGTAGATTTTGATTATTTAACAACAGGAGGCCTGTGGAAGTAGATTAGCAACAATCCAATATGATATCTGAAGCAGATATTTCATCTAAAGGAACTAATGGATGTGATCTTTCTCTGTGAGTGGGTGTTTGATACTCTGACAAAAAAATGGCACCAAAAATATGCCAAATCCCCCTAATGCCTGCTGTGAGATTAATGTCCCGGCTTTTTTGGCTCCGCTAATGCTTTGTACTAGCTGGTGGACAAGTGGATCAGATATATAAAAGATGCTCTTGCTTGGCTTTCATTTGACTGCTTCTCAGGCCCATCGGTAGAAAACTGTTCAGTAGTTCAGATCAGGCAGCGTAAGGGATTTTATAACGGTCGCCAAATAAAAGTATAACTTAATAACTCATTGAACATTCGTAACTCCAATACACCGTTGAGCCACGTGAGGGAGCCTACATGTTGATATTGTTCTGATAATTGTAGCTACCTATAACAAGGCATCAACCTCCGATTCAGAAGAGTAAAGCCAATACGGGAGTGGCCCTACATTTGCATTCTCTCTACTGGGAAGCAGGGGCGACAAAAAAGTGCAAAAAGTCTGGTTGTATAGAAGTCTATATAAATGACTCTACTGCTCTCTTGATGTATTCCCTCAGTAAACATTGTAAACATGAGTTTATGGTCTCAATCTCTAGTTTCAAGTCTTCTTCAACACAGCGTGATGTTCATTTAGTAAATTAAGGTCCATTTAGAGTCAAATAGACCATAAAGCAGAGGATGCTTTAGGTCGAGGCAACTTTGTGATTGGCAGGTTGCTAACAAAATGCCGATAATCAAGGCTTCAAAACTGTAGTCCACCAATGGGTGACGCAGCGAGGACTGCGTCCACGTCTTATACGCAGTCTATGCTTAAAACATTGAATCTGATATAATCGGGCTGGCGTTCATTCTGTTTGTTTAACTGAGGAGAGGAAAGACAACATTTAAAAAGCCTGTTATCTTATCCATACGGCCGAATGGAAATTGGCTTGCAAACGGTTTGTAAGTGGGTCTTCGAGGAAGCAGGATAACCACCGCTCCACCTGGCTTGATCTTAACTGACTGATTCAAGATTTTTATTTGCCATTTGTTCCTGGACCAACAGTCCAGACACATTGGAACTCTTATGCAGGGATCTCCGAGTCAACGTTTCAGAAATAACATTATAAGAAAGAAAAAGAAAAATACAAAATATAAAAGAGAACACTATACAGAAGTGGTGATGTATACAGAGGGGTGGTACTATGTACAAGGACAAGAGAGGTGCTAATATGTACAGTTTGGGGTACAGTTTTAAATTAGACAGTTTTAAATGCTATAGTTTTAAGTAATAAAATGGCACATATTGCACATAAGTGTAGTTGGTAGTGTTGGGTTATTGAACATATTTCAGTGGTTATGTGTTGCCATCAGTCTGACTGTGGCCGGGAAGAAGCTGATGAAGAAGCGTGTTCTATGGGTGATGATGCTGTAAGTATCAAAGTGTGTTCCCGAAAAGTGTGGCTTGGCAAACGTATTAGTTCCAGTAAAAGGAGCTTGATAAAACATTCAGAGCAGGATTTGAGTTCTCATTCAAAGCTCCTTTAAATAAGTAATGCGTTTCATTTATTTAAACCCACATAATTACACCCTTACTCTTCAGTTCTCTTCAGCTCCACATACCTTTTTTTACAGCAGAAGACATTTTTGTTGCTTATTCCATTGTCTTGTCCAGAGTTAAATACAAATAATGTATCCCACTCTTTTTTCTGTCCACTAATTATGAAGCTACGACCGGCAGCCTGATAGCTTTTCAAACTAAAGTCCCAGAGTTTCTTTCACAGTGACCACTGGGGGCAGCAAACGCACCTTTGGCAGCTGCTCTGACAGTAAAGCAGGTATAGATACACCATATACATATTGTTTGTCTTGAACATGACCTCTTGCTGCTGGGAACTACGCTTCTTAAGTCATCCCCACCATTGTCTTCCAAAAACACCCAGGTCCCAGATACTGCTGTTTTTCTACAGGACAGAGACTGCAGTGTTTAGCGCTGCTGCCATGGCTACTGCCGGTCTCCTCAGAGAATACTATGCCTCCAAGTCCTGGATCTGTAGTCTCAATCCAAACCGTTTACAGACACAAAGAACAAAGCATTGCCTTTATTCAAACTCCAAAACAGGGGTATTATATGTCCCCTTGCTCCTCTCTCTGTTCCGAGCTAAAAATGGTTTGCTTCAGTTTGTACAGAATGGTGGCCAGCTCGTAATTTACTGGCTTTAAGTCACGTCTCTGCCTATTTGCAGGTCCCAGTGACGGGGGGAAAGTCAGAGAGACTATGTGACCAGGAAGAAATGTATTGTCAAACACTGGACTGCTGGCTCACATTAAGATCATCAGTCATGGGAAGAATCCAGGGAATTAAGTGAAATGAGAAAAAGTACAATATGTACGATGCAATGCCATCCAAATATGCTGTTAGAATAATTGTGGTGGCCTTGGTGGCAGAGCATGGCAGCCTTCCAGTGGAGGACTTTATCCAAACCACCAGCTCACGTTACAGTATTCGTGAATAACGTTATAGCGAGAAGGTGCAGCAGAATTTTGTCTAACAGTGTCAAATTATTTATAAAATGCGGCCTCTTTAATGGTAAAATTGTCATTTGAATGTATTCAATTAAAAATGAAAAATATTTAGAATGTGTATTTATGAATTAGGTAAAGACGGCTGCCAGTATTTATGCTAAGCTAAGCTAACCGGTTGCCGGCAGTGGCTTCATATTTAGCATAAAGCAATCTGTTCTTAGTCCTGATACGTAGAGGTTTGGGATTAGAATAGGTGAGTTTGTTTGGTAAATGAAGTTACGTTGACACACGGCCCACAAACAGTGGTCTCCTGGGTTAAAGTCATAAGCAGTCACTCTTTATCCTACTTTGTCTGGCTTATATTCAGATGGGAATGACTTGAAAGCCCAGTGTGTCAAGTGTGTCTCATAAAAAAGCTGAAGGGTGTGTTGTGCGTTGGTATCAAACCCCAGAACGCTGGTACGAAGTGTCGGTAAACAATGCCCATCTCTAAACAACCTTTAAAAAAGGACGTTCCAATACAACAAAATTGCTCTGCCAATTACATTTTGAGGGAAAAATATTTCCCCCCAGATTACGTTTGCTTTTGACGTTGTGAATCAAAGTGCGCAGATGTTCAGGTAGTAAGGATGTTGGAGATAATGGGTGCCTCAACACAGGACTTTCACCCAGGACGCCATTGACCGTGTCCTGTGTGAAACCCAAAGTCAATGTTCACTGTATTTTGATTTACTTCTGTAATATAAATAACAAAACCAACCGAGTAGAAATGTTTTGTATTGGTTCCATATACAACATTAAAATTGCGTTTCCCTTGAAACGTAACTGAGAGCGCAGTTTAGTTTTTGTCATTTCGTCAGAGATGGTTTGTCATATGGACGCTATCAATCTTCTCATCTCGCAAAGGATGCAAATTTGTGTGTTCACAAAACTCTCAAAAAGGAATCGACTTCATCCCACGGATCTCCACAGCGTGTGATTGTGCCGACTTTGGCCTCGTTCCTCCTCGGTCCATCACTCCGTCCACGGCACCGCTCGGCTGTGACGGCAGAACAACAACAACAAGGTGTTCCACGAAGCAGCCCAGCACTGAGGTAAGTGGAGAAGCAGAAAAGGCCACGTTGTTGTTATTGATACCGCCGCTGAGACTTTTATTGGGCCTTTTTAAAATACGTTTACCTCTTGATCTGCAGCGAGGATCTGTCTGGTAACTGATCGCGTGGCCGTAAACTTGTTTCCAGTTAATGTTTGAGGAAATCACTCTGGACTTTTGACAACAAATATCATTTGTTTGACACCATGAATTCTAGAACAATGTTGTGCATGTTGTCCTACAGTAGCCAGTTGAAAACTAAAGCAACCGGCTTAAAACTTCAAGTGTGGCTCCTTTTGCTTCTCCTCTTCTTTTTTTTTTATTCCTGTGTGCCCAAAGTTTCCCTGAGCTCAGCCTCTCTGACCTATTACCCAAAGTCCTACAAAACCGGGTTTGTTCAAGTCCAGTCAAGAAAAAAAAAGAAAAAGAAAAAACATGTTCTAGCCAGATGTTGTTCCTTGCCTCTTTCCACGTACTCGTAAAAAAAAAGAAAAAAAAAAAGAAGAAAGAAATGTGTGTGAACTCTGCGATGACATCAGAACGTGCTTGTTGTTGCGCAGAGTGATGTGCTCGCGGGTTTATTACGGGACCGGATCCGTCTCACCCCACCACGTTGGAGACTAGGTTCCACAAGGAGCTCCTTCACTTCCTGAGCCTCCTCTCTGAGCGACCCCTCCTTGACTCCTGGCCGCCCCGAATGCACCTCCTCTATCAGCATGTTTACAGTCGGCCTCTTTAAGTCACAATAGGCGCTCGCAGCCGGCACCAGCTGTTCCTCTGTGATCTGATCATGAGTGTCTACATATTGCAATCATAATAAACAGCCTACTTTATGTTTCCCTGTGCAGGGACTTTAGTCATGATTTGAATCACATGCACATATAAATACTGCATTACATTTTCCAGATGAAAGTAAAGTTTTTTCCACTGGTTCCCTGCCCTCCGGAGAGCCGTCGCCTTTCTCCGCACGGCTTGAAAATCAATTAGCAAAAAGTGCCAAATTTGGTGGTAATCCATCACTGTCATGACCATGTCATCACTGTTATGACCACGTCATTATCACAGTAACGTGAGGAGGGCTGGCTATGAAAAGCGTCCCCGTTGGTGCATTCGAGGACAGACTTTGTGGACAGTTTTCACCCGTTCCCAAAAAGGACACCTGGTGTGCAGATGGTCCAGGACCTTGTGCTTGTTGGAGTGTCATCAATACAATTTGTTCACCAGTGTATTGTTTTGCGGTGGAGGAAAACAAGGTCTCAGAAAGTGGACATATTAAAGCAAAACTATACCACATATGAGACGTGTGTATTTTGTGATTTGACTGAGCTGAACCTGCTATGATCAATACTTTTATATTAATGGATAAAGTGCCCATGTGTATTGTGAAGGGTGTCGCTTGTGGTTTTCTACCAAAACATACAACTGCAGCCTACTGGTGGTCTATTTGTATCATAATCTAATTTAAAAGTCTTCTTCTTGAAAGGCTCTGAAGGGCATTTAGTTCATTTTAACCCAGACTGTTTCCCCCTGTAGATTCAGAGCAAACATACAGAGCCACTAATGCAATTTCATACTTGATCTCACATTTATATATGCATCACAACTCTGTCGGGTACTGAGGCCCAATCCCAATGTCCCCCCAAAAGGCCTCAAACCCAGACCCTCAGGGGTGTGTCAGGGCTTGAAATGGTGTAAATACTAATGGGACAGCACTTTGCTGCAACATATTACATAACCATGACAACATCAACAAATATTATGGACAACAGTGGGTATTTATTTTATACTATTTACTACTCGTCTTCCAGGCTCTTTGTTCACGAGAGTTCATTTCATTTAATCGATTTAGTTCTAGTTAGTTAATTATGACAAATCAAATGTTTGATGAATACATCGGTGTATAATTCCTCCATTCCTCTGATTTAATGTGTTTTTATGTTCCATCTCTACTCCTTGAGGTTTCTGTGTACATGTAATATTCCAGGCTGAACTTCCCTTGTGCCTTCCCCTTTTTTTAAGCCTCCATGCTTCCACTGGTTACCCCAGTTTTAACGTTTACGTTGCTATGAATTGTGGGTAATTCCCGTGGGCAACGTCTGCAGACATGAGCCCTTTAAGTGTTCATAAAGGGATCAAAATGTGTGCGAGAGCCCTCGAGCACTCCATTTGACATGAAACCCTCAAGGACTTCACAGGAGCCTCCAAGGCCGTGGGTTTGGGATCGGGCGTGTGATGGCTGGAAACACCAGCAGCTGGGATGGAACTGTCAATCAGACTACTGCTCTGCATAGTAATCTGTTTGGTGCCATAGTAACCATCCTGTGGAGGGTTCCAGAAGGCGTCGCCCCCTTGGAAGAGGATCAACTCGCCACCTTAAATCACGTGTCGGCGGTTCAATAAATTAAATTAATTAAACACGTTTTTTACTGTGATGCCGTTTATCAACTTGAGATACGATTGAACACAAACGCAGTCAAAGCGCATATCAAAACACAACATATTTGTCAAAACTGTTTTGGGGTTTCTTGTTCAAACGTCTACATTCTTCTTATTGGACATTCATAAAAACGTCAACATACAATATACATTTATTATTAGAGACACGTTTGTAGTTCTACTGTAAGCAAACGAGGGGGGAAACATTTTTTTCTTTGTGGACTTTGCTGTATATACAATGAAAAGAACCATTTCCAAAACACTGTGGGCTGAATATACATATATGAAGATAAGAGACGGACAAAAATGCTCTTGTTGTACAAAAAAACTCAGAATAAGTGCAGAATACTGTTTGATACCATCCGTGTCTTGCAGAGACCTTCCAAGTCTATTTCTTTACGACCCCGGGAATATTCCATATCGTTGCAAAATATCAAAAATACGTGTTTCTTGATGGGGAAATTCGTAAACATAAAGTTACTTAAGAAAGACGGCTAAGGGCGCTTTTTGATTAATATATTAGTCACATTTGTTAAGTTTGAGACGTGACGTTATGTAAAAAAGTTGGCTCTGGGCCGTTGTATTTACTCACGGTAGTTACGGTTGATACACTACATCTGGTAAGAACTCCAACATGAGCTTATTGTTGGGGGTAAAAACATAATCTCACAACGTTAAAACCAACGTGGCGTTTCTGCAGGCGTGACACGAGGCTGGTATGAAAACGTATTTTTGGTTCAATAACATAAATATTCAACGTATTCCTGTGGTACAGTACAATGACGACATTTCTTCTCGGTCGTTCTGAAATCTACAAATGAAAATGTACAGTGCATATTATTTTCGAGATATAGCCTCTTTTTTTCTCTTTTTTGACAATCAAGTTGCCATGACAACAACTACTTTATTCCTTCGACATGCAACAACTTTACGATTAAACTTTGTCCAAGTTTATAAAAAAAAGAAACAATACATTTCCACAACACATTAAAACTGCATAAACACCCCACTGCCGTCATCTTCATCATCATCATCATACTGACAATAACCAGAAGTCTTCAAAAGGTGACCCGCCACACTTCACATGAGCACACGCTTGCGGCCCACGTGTCCGAGCAGTGCTGAGTTAGTATAGGAATGTACAGTAGTCATGCATAATAAAAGGGAGCCTGCTATACAAACGGTGAACACTGGGTGGCAGACTCTGTCCACTTTGCACACAGCCCCGGTCTGCCTGGGAGTGAAATGTCAAGTCATGGTAGGAGAGGGGGAGAGGGAGGGACATGCATCGGGGGAACATCACACTCGGGGTCGGCTATATTGCTTTTCGGAGAATGTGCATTTATCCTTCTTTTGGCGTTTCTTTCTTATCGGACTTGGAAAAACTCAAAAGTAGAGACTGAGCCATTAGTCTTCCTCTCTCTTACCGCCCCAACTGCCACCGCCTGTTCCTCCCATTTGTCTTTCCCCACTGGCGCCTTCCAACTCTTCCTCCTCTCCTCTCTCTTTCGTCCTCACGCCAAATTATTTTTCTTTCCATTCAACCTTCCCTTCTCTTCCCTTCCCTTTCCTTCCTTCCCTTTCTTTCTTTCCTTCCTTCCTTCCTTCCTTCCTTCCTCCTCCTCCCTGCGGGGCAGCCGGAGGGACTGGCATTTCTCGAACAGCAGGAGGAGAAATCTGCAACCGGCCTCGACCCACGCTGAGCAAAGGGAGGGTGGGTGTGGCGTGGCAGACACAGGTGTGTGTGTGTGTGTGCGTGAAGGTCTGTGACTGGTAATAATGAGCATGTGACCGGAACCCCCACGCTACACCCCCCAACGCCTCTGTATGACGTCCCACATCTGAAAGTCTATCCTCTAGTCACTAAATCACCCAGCTGAACGAAACCAAGACGACGCGTTGACTGACACCTTTAAAAGTATGTCGAATAAACAATCAGCAGCTCCTGATCGCGATGTACCCACTTCGTTAGAGATCTGAGGGGCGACGGACTCGTGTTGTTGGATGCAAATTGAGCCAATCGGGCGCTCCAAGGGCCTCAAGGGCCTCCACGAGCTGCGAGTCACAGCCACTGGGGATCAAACTGTTGACTGTGAGAAGCAGACCCAGTCTTCTAGAACACCAACATCCACCTGTCTCTTGGCCTTGTCCCCCACCCCGCCTTGACTCAAACTGGGGGGGGGGGGGGGGGGGGGGGGGGGGGGGGGGGGGGGGGGGGGGGCAAACCTCAGTTTGAGAACCCTTTGGACTCAACTAATCGTTCGTCAGCCTCCATTTCAGTTTGAGATTTGGCACAGCTCGATGAGAACGACGATGGTAAAAAAAGAAAAGAAAAAAGAAACAAACACCTGTCCTCATGGCGACAAAGTACCCTAAACAGATTACAGGCAAAGCTTGGCCAGAAACACCCCCCTCCCCTAATTACCTGATACAAGCTGCCGTATAGTGGCCATCAAGAAGCTCTGCTTTCATTCGGGGACTGGCTTCAATTTAATTTACTGTCTTGCACTTCCTGGGACCGCTGCCAAATGTGACTGGAGTCAACACTCCGCTGAGGACAAGAGTGGAAACTCTCTCTCTCTCTCTCTCTCTCTCTCTATATCTATATATATATATATATATATATATATATATATATATATATATATATATATATATATATAAAAAGATCATTCAGGGATGAGCGCCCGCTGTGATGTACCAGTTCACCGGCGACAAGACAGGAAGAGGTTAAGCCGTCGGGTCGATCCTTCTGCTCCTGTTTTAAAGTGACAAATGGCTGTATGGGAGGTGAACGGAGACGGTGAGGGTGGGGAGTGTGTGTGTGTGTGTGTGTGTGGGAGGGGGGGCGGGGGTCAGATGTGCCGGTGCAGCTCCGGTAGCGGCGAGGAGGAGAGGGCCGGTCGGGGTTCGACCCCGCGGCTCTTCATGAAAGACAGCAGCTGGTCGGGGATCTCGGCCAGGACGTCCTTCGCCAGCCGGGCCATGCTGAGGACCTGGTTGCCGGATCGGTCGATGTAGTCTCTGAACGGCACAAACTGGAAACGGGGGAAAACAATAGTTTGGATATCATTCGTCTATAGATATGGTGGATGTGTATGAAGATTGATGACATATCTTTGGTCTCATGATGTTAGACAAGCCCGTTTTAAAACAGAACGAAAACACATGAAATCCCCGGCTTCATCCGTGTGTTAAAGTCTCCTTTTATTTAAACTTTGGGTTTCCTTTAATTATGTTCTCATACATTTTTCATCTTTTATCTGACGGTGATATATCGTGAGCTTTTTCTTTTGCCCACTCAGACTGCTGTTATATTCAAAGTCCATTGCCCTGCAGCAAACAGGTGAAACAACGTTTCACACACTTTTGTTTTCAAATGTATTCAAATTGATTTATTTGTTCTCCCTTTCTTTGAGTATAACACATGATTATTTAATCATTAATTCCAGGGCTGCTTGCATCGAACTAGGTATTTATATTTTTAGAGTATAGATGGAAGGAAACCTACATGTATTCAGACTGGCCAATACAAGAAGAACCATAAACCACTTCAGTCCTCTGTAGACATTTCATAAGAACCTCCCCCTATGAATATATATGTGGATACTGCAAGTGCACTCAAGACACATTTGAACAGTAATATACTTTATGTCACTGCAATAACCTATAATTAACACGCCTCTGCACTCCAACGCCCTTCTGCCCAAATTGCTCACAGGTAAATAAAGTGAACATGGAATACATAAAAAGCTTTCTAACTAGTAATCTGCAGGTGGATACTAAGTCTTTATGAACAGTACGCAGTCTTTCAAATATGGATACCCTCTTGTTCATATATCCGTTGTGCAGAGGAGTGTGGGTCAGGAGAAAAGCATGCTAAGATTCGTATTCGTACATCTAAATGTGCTGTAATAATAATACATATTTTATATTATACATTGTTACATTATAATCTCAAACACATCATCAGGTAAAGACAAACGTGTTCGCTGGTGACGTCTTGTCTTTTGAAAGGAAAGAGTGACACCGGAAATATGCATACATTCATTTTGTAAACAGTGATGGAAAGCAGAATATATTGGGTCATCACTTTATTTTCTCCCCTTGTTTTTTTTCTCTTGCCAGGTTTCTTTTTGTAATTCTCTTTTTAGGAAGTTCGTTGTCGGACACTTTTTTCAACAACCAAAAGTGGCGCTCAAGTTAGAAAATGGAACATTGATGTTTATCGAAACCGTTTCTGTGTTCACTTATACCAGAGTAGCAAAAGAAAAAGTATTGAAGTATTTAGGAATATATTGATGATTACTGGTACTTTAGGCCATAACATAAGATATCAATGGTTTGCAGTAAATTGCTACTGCCACTTTGCCAAAACTACATTTTTGCAATCTTATACACTCACATGGCTCCTCTCCACATCTCGACAGTGCACATTTATCATTGTGAGAGCTCGTTTTGTAGCTTATCCTCTGCCAGCTGACTGGCCCGTCCTCTCCAGTACTATACAACAATTCAAAAGGCGCGTTGTTATCAGAGGCCAATATATTTTGTGTTCTCTAAAATGACTTTTTACTGTTGCCAGTTCTGGTTTTGATCGGTCCCTGATGGGGTTGCTGCTCTTTAGAAAACTCACTGCAAAACAATTTCTTCTGCTCTTTCTTGGTACTCAGTAAGGAAATGTCTCGCCAGTTTTAGTCACTGTTAAGTAAAATGTTAAATATAATACGGTCGGCTAGCGGCTTGGATTAGAGGACTGTCGTCTGTGGAAATAGATCCATGACCCCAGCCATGCATGTCCTGGGGTGGACTCTTCAAACAGTCACAGCAGAGCTGGAGGTTATTAGTCAGATACAAAACATTTTAGTATAGAACTTTGAAAGCCTAGTATGATTAATTTTCTTTACTCAATAAATACGTGAAACTATCCTAAATATGATTTCTCTCAATTCGTTGACTTTAAATCAGGTTTGAGACATCACGTATGATGTTACCAAGATCAATTACCCACAAGGCAATAGGGCCACAAGGGCCAGTTGTTCACTTTATGTTCCCTGACCTTTATGTTCAGAGATTACATTGTTGGTCTTCTTCTGACACGTTTGGTCGGTTATTAAAATGCTGAAAATAACATCCATCCATCCATCCATTTTCAATACCGCTTATCCTCATTAGGGTCGCGGGGCGCTGGAGCCTATCCCAGCTGACATAGGGCGAAGGCAGGGGACACCCTGGACAGGCCGCCAGTCCATCGAGGGCACAAGAAAATAACATATTGATTGTTATTTTTCAGGAGCAAAAGTGGAGGTGGCGTAACAGCGAGGCGGTTACACGGCGCCCTAACTGACCGTAACGTAAGATGCGAGGGGTAAAGGGGTTGCATTTACTCTCTTAATTAATCATAGGTGTGTTTTGGGCGTTATGCAAATTGAACCCGTTCCCTTCGAAGAACAGGTGCGCCTGCATTTATTTTATTTCCATTTGGCGGGTTCGCCAAATGTCGTTCTTGAAAGGCACCGACATATATTTATTGAAGCGGAGTATTGCGTTGAGAAGAAAAATTCTGTTGTTAATTCTGGAAGTTCTTTTTCTTTCAATACATTGAGACTTTTTACATTGAGCTCTTCTTATGCAGGCAGCCGCCACGGCAATCTACATGTGATCCTCGGACAGGTGGACCTTTGAGTTGTGTGTGCAAGTGAAACCAGAATCACGGTGTTGTGCCCTTGAGCAAGACACAGAGCTTGTTCAGTGGCCCACCATAGACGGGTGTTGTGATGTAGGAGGCAGTCCCCAGTGTGTGTTTGAGTGCGTGGCATGAATTTAAGCCGCCCTCCTCCTGGTAGAAATCCCCCCATGCAGCTGCTGTTGACAGAAACATGCTCCAGTTTAACCAGCGACATTGAGCAGTATAATGGTGAGTACCTGTACAATGTCTCTCTCGGCAAGACGTCCCCTGGAGGACACCCTCACTTCATCTCCATCCAGCTCCTCCATAGCTAAAAAGGGAGAGAGACAGAGCACGACTCACTACTGGAACCACGGAGGGAGAACTTAGAGAGGGCACAGGATGTTCTGTTGTATTTTCATAATGTCATTTGCTGACGTGGAGCACGGCACGGGGAGTGAGAACAGGCATATTCAGACAGCCGATATGCAACGATGGCCAAACGTAGGACGAGGCTCTAAATGTGCTCTCTGATGGAGATGCACCTGCGACAGCATCTGGAGTCACTCTGCAGAGGTGACGGAGTACAACGCAGGGGTCAAATGATCCAACTGATGGCGTAATACTTAAAGGCTTTGGTGGCACCAACAAGGATTCACTCGTGAACCTGGTTGAATCACGCGTTCCCTTTAAAACCAAACTTTAAACTGAAGTTAATACTGAATCATATTTGAAATACATTTTCGATATGGGTATTGTGATGCTGCTGCTGAACTTCTCAGCAAACTGTTCTGAGTTTCTATTGGCCCACAGCTAACGGAGGTGCAAGAGCCAAATGTGGTAATGAAAATGTAACTACATATGTACACTGGGTGGCGCTGTTCTGTGGTTCTGTGCTTGCCTATATCGTCAATCAGATCATGATTGACAGGTGTTGGAAAGGGCAAACGGTTTTGACCGCTCTGGGGTTACGAGTGTTTGCTGTTTCCACCGATATCTTGGCATACCTCGGCAAAGAGAATATACCCAATATATTTATACAACATCAAATGTGTCCGTGGGTGAAAAGGACGCGCAGGTGGAGGCTGAACTAGAGCGTCCGAGGGAAAAACACCTCAGTAGCCGAAGTAGGAGACTGGGCTCCTTTAACAGGAGGTAATGGAGGTAATGGAGGTAATGGACTCAATGTGGTTGTTCTGTGGCGCAAATGGGGCCCATCTGTAGTGAAGCACTTGTTTAATGAACACAGCACAGTTGTCTTATTTATAGCACCCCTTTGTGGTCCACAGACTTTGAGAATCACAGGGTTAATCAACACAGACCGTTCAAAAGTGTATGCACCCCCCCCCCATTATAACCTAATTACCAGCTCCTGACAGTACACACATTATTATTTGGGTAAGAAAGGATCTCCATATTGATTAAACTCTATTTAATTTTCTTTTAAACTTGGATTCACTGACCAGAGATTTATTTTTAAACTGTGCAACAGAGCTCCGCTTACTTTAAATTAAGATGGACTCATTTTAAATCTAGTTTAGCTAAACTCTGACAAGAATTAATCTTAGATTAAAAGAATCTGTGTTGGTGCCCAAGTGACACACTCGGGAGATTAAACGCCCTAACCTTCAGAAATGGAGGACAAAGACTGAAGACAAAGCAAATAATAAATCGAGGCAATTAGGCCTGGCAATAAGGTACACACACACACACACACACACGCACACACACCAGTTTGACCTTGCTTTCACAACCTATTCCACCATTCAATGGCTTTAACAAGTAATATGCGAAGAGCCAATGATGAGGCATTAAGTCGTCACAGCGGTTCCCTCTGAGAAAGTCATTCATCTGTGGACTGTAAAAAAACGTGTGCACACTTGACTCCTTTGACTTTTGGCTGCAACCCTTCCAGGACGTGGAGGAGCCCACTGGACTGGTGTGTATATGAGGAACCAATTATGATACGGCTGACAAGGCCGGTCCCATTTGCTCACGGGAGTCCCAACGAGTCGGGTAAAGAACGCAGACAGTCGAACGCCGCCCTTCATAACAAATGAAATCGCCAGTGGTGCCACGGTGCCGAGTAGGTCCACATATTGTCTATGGAATAAAAACGGTATTCTTTTGGATACATGGCATGCATATTGGTGAGGAGGATTACATGTGAACAGGGAGACCTCATTTCCTAAACTCCAGCAATGTCCAATCACGGCACACACCCCGTTGTGTTGATGTATTGTTCTGGATGGGTCCTATTTATCGTTGTGTTGATGTATTGTTCTGGATGGGTCCTATTTATCGTTGTATTGATGTATTGTTCTGGATGGGTCCTATTTATCGTTATTTTGGTTTTTGACAGCTCCTGGGTTTGTTTTAAACTGGCTCAGGGGAGGAGGGCTTTAAAAAATAGACATCATTATAAACTCAAATGAACAATGGAGTGTGAAGTTATTTCAGGAGCCGTTGAATGAAGAAAGAAAGTGAGCACATGGGCCAGTTTATATAGTCTGGAAGGTCCACGGGAATCATCTATAAAACAGTGCGTAGGAGCCACACTGAATTTCTGCATACGTTCAAAAGAGGAAATGCACGTATACGCCAAGAAATACTCAGATTCATACTGATGATGAGGATATGGAGTGATCATACGAGAGCTTAAACTGGCTTTATTTCCACACTTTGCTAATTTACTCATTCCCGACGGTCAGGTGATGAAGATGAAGGTGAGGTGACTGGAGAAGGTGAATGACATCACCCTTGGTTACTCCTCTGCTCCAGTGAGTGCAGTATGATGAATCTGTCACTATGGAATAAACCATGAATGAATCAATAAAGTCGTGTTCACTGCAACAAGAAGGCGTGGTAAACAACTTAGAGGAAGTTATAGTGGAGGAACAAATCAGTCACAAAAACCAGGCATGTTGCAAAACATCATTAACTTGCTGAAAAATGACCTCCTTCATGTCAGTGAAGTCAAAACTAAACTGGAACAGAAGGAGAGCGAGTTGACGAATATCAACTCCAAAGATCAGGAGATAATCAATCTCAAGAATCTGATCGCAGAGTTGGAGGAAGAGAACACCGAAGCCGTCGCTAAGAGAGAGCTCTACCATCAAAACTGGCAGACCGCTGAGACCAAAGTGGATCTGGAGGGCAAAATGATTGAAGATGTGCTTATGCCACTTTGCTTATCTGCCACTAATCGCGGGGTTGGTGGTTCGATCCCCAGGTTCATCCTGTCCACATTTCAATATGATTTCGATAAAAAAAATGTTGAAACATATTATTAGTAGTGATGTTATATTACTCATGCTGCTTAATGCTTCTAATCCAGGAGTGTTGAGCAGCCATTAACCATTTTATGAAATTTTATTAAAAAAGGATACAGATATATATTTCTTATAAATTTGTATTTTTTGTTAATGTTAATTTTCTCCCATTAACCTAGACCAATTGTCTTCAACGGTTTCTACTTCTAAACCGTCTACCTGTCTCTTAGACCCCATCCCAACGAGGCTGCTTAAAGACGTATTGCCTTTAATTGGCACCTCTCTGTTGGATATTGTTAATGTGTCTTTGCTAACAGGCCATGTACCACATTCCTTCAAAGTAGCTGTAATTAAACTTCTCCTGAAGAAGCCCACTCTTAATCCAGAGGTGTTGGCTAACTACAGACCAATCTCTAACCTTCCCTTCCTCTCTAAGATCCTTGAGAAAGTAGTCGCAAATCAGTTGTGTGACTTTCTACATCAGAATAGTTTATTTGAGGAGTTTCAGTCAGGATTTAGAAAACACCACAGCACAGAGACAGCACTGGTGAAAATTACAAATGACCTCCTAATTGCATCAGATAAAGGACTCATCTCCGTACTGGTATTATTAGACCTTAGTGCTGCGTTCGACACCATTGATCATGACATCCTATTACAGAGACTGGATCAGTCGAAGTTGGTTTAAATCCTATTTATCAGATCGATCTCAATTTGTATTTGTAAACAATGAAGCCTCAATGACCACCAACGTTAATCACGGAGTTCCACAAGGTTCTGTGCTTGGACCAATTTTATTTACCTTATATATGCTTCCTTTGGGCAACATTATCAGTAAACACTCCATAAACTTTCATTGCTATGCAGATGATACTCAATTATATCTATCGATCAAACCAGAGGAGACCAACCAGCTCGCTAAAATTCAAGAATGTCTTAAAGACACAAAAACATGGATGACCTGCAACTTCCTGATGTTAAACTCAGACAAAACTGAAGTTATTTTCATCGGCCCAGAACACCTTAGAGATCAATTATCTGGTGATGTGGTTTCTGTAGATTGCATTGCCCTGGCAACCAGCACCACTGCGCTCACTAAATGTGTGGCTACTTGTGGTTCCTAGAGTCTTCAAAAGTAGGATGGGAGCCAGAGCCTTCAGTTATCAAGCTCCTCTTTTATGGAACCAGCTTCCACTTTCAGTCCGGGAGGCAGACACAGTCACCTCATTTAAGAATAGACTTAAGACTTTCCTGTTTGATAGTGCTTATAGTTAGGGCTGAATCAGGTTTGCCCTGGTCCAGCCCCTTGATATGCTGCTATAGGCTTATAGGCTGCTGGGGGATGTTTTAGGATACACTGAGCACCTATCTCCTCTTCTCTCTCTTCTTTATGTCTCTTCATTGCACATTACTAACAAAAACATTACAGCCAATTATAATTATTATAGTGCACCGGGCCCCAGGTCTATATTCGGAATTTCTATCTGAATTTTCAGAGTTTTTATCAAGTTTAGTCCTTAAGTTATTATTGTAGGTGATTTTAATATTCATGGGGATGTCGATAATGATAGCCTTAGTGCTGCGTTCATCTCACTATTACACCCGATTGGCTTCTGTCAGAGTATAGAAAACCATTTAGTGCTTTACCACGCCCTCAACCTTCTTCTTGAATATGGGAGTTCTGCTGCTGCATCTTTCCGCTCGTTTTTAAATTGACAAACTTTACTGTTTCAATTCATATTGGAGTGACAGTATAAAGATGGACACATACACAAGGCATGTTGAATGTCTTGTCCTTATAACATTGAGTGATGCCTCCTAAATAACAAACAGCACAGGGGATCCACCGAAAGGTACTTCGTACCACAAGGTTGCTATAAAAAAATAAAATTAATGCATCAGTGTTGGAAAAATGATTCCCAGAGGCAGATATGTTGAAGAATATTTACAGAATGTAAACAGATGTCATGTGCACCATGACATCTTTATGGCCTGAATGAATAATATTATCCAGTGGTCTTTCTGTAATTGATATTGAATGTATCCTACTTGCCCAGCCCTTTTTATATTAAAATGAAGCCACTTCAAGACACTGCTGTCACAGTTCAGAGTGTCTGTTTATGAAGACAACGGGTATTAGCATGCTGGATGCTCATTTGTTGTTTGGCAGCCGACTGCTTCAACCGGGTGTGAAGCCGGCCCCCTTAACGTGGACCACGTGTGTGATTGGGATTGAAGAGACGACTCTACTGGGAATAAAGTGACTTTTCGTCTTCTCCTCTGTCCCGTTAGCTCACGTTGACGCGACACATCCCGGAACCCGTTAAGCTAACGGAAACACTCACCATCAAACTCAGCGGGTCCAACGCCTACGATAATTATGGACAGGGGGAGTCCCGCTGCCTGCGCAGGAGACAAAAGCAAAGACCATGAACGTGTAGCCCAGCTGAAGGTATCCAATCAGCTTTGGATTCACAAAAGAGCTTTAAAGGTGCAACGTGTAATGAAGCCGCGAGCTTTAAAGAAATATCTGGCGGCATTTCACTTCTTCTACTGGGTCCACGCAGTCTAAATTCAGTGTCAGTGTGCAGAAATAGAGTGTAGGTAATTCAATGGCAGTGTTTATCCAACAACACACACAGGCTTTTAGTGTTGAATGTTCTAATGTAGTTAAACTTGTGCATTAGAATTTCAAACTTTGTGTCGAGCAGTCATCAGTTTTTGTGTGTGGACAATAAAAATAATTGTATTGACCTGTAATGACGAGCTCTACTTCCTCTCATGTACAGAGACTGTTACCTCTCCACGTTCTGCTGGTAATGTATTCACAGTGCACCTTTAAACTCTTTTGGTGTGGTGAGTATGGTTTTGCAGAAAATAAATTAAGCATTGATTCCTAACTTTTTTTGCAGCAATTACCACTCTCCTTGTCACAAAATCAAAAGTCCAGCGCCTGGAGAAAAAAACCAGGTAAGAAGAGTTGTAGCATTAGATGGATTTATAGCAAATATCTGACACTTACGCTTTTTAATTAGGAGGGAGAAAAATAACAAATAACTTTCTTTTAATATTCTACACCGCCTGCCATGAAATGAAACAAACCAACTAATTGGATCAGGCACCTCTCAAACATGAATTTGACCTGCAATTCAAAGAACTATTGATCCCTCCATGGAAGAGAGTCACAATTTCTTCTCCCCGAATTTGAGTTTTGTACTTTTCCTTCTTTCTTAATCTTATCACAGAATACTGAGAAGCTGCTTTCATCCAAACATAATGCGAAGCATTATTCTTCAGAAATATAATGGAGCTTTTGCCCTCCACACTAAATACCAGAGAGGATACTGAGATGAACATCCATCAGACTCTGTGTGTGCTGTGTGTGTGTGTGTGTGTGTGTGTGTGTGTGTGTGTGTGTGTGTGTGTGTTTTGTTTACTCACATTGACCACAGCCTCTTTGGTCTGGACCATGTCGGATATCACTCCATCTGTGATCATCAGTAGGACAAAGTACTGAGAGCCATCTGTAATCTCTGCGGCGCAGCTGGGAAACGTGCACACACACACACACACACACACACACACACACACACACACACACACACACACACAGAGACACACACACACACACTCACACAGAGACACAAATGAACCGAGGTTAGAGCCAACATTCGACCTGAGCACCCGGTGTATCCAGACATCCAGAATAGCTCTTCATCACGTACTATCCACTGGAAGGGAAAGCTATAGGCCACACATTGTTTATAATACAAAACTAGGGTTAAATAGCTATTCCGCAATTCACATTTAAAAATGCACATGTACATTCAGTACATGTGCGACTACAGGACATGATGGTTTTCATATTCAACATAAATGAAAAAAACATTATTATACCCCAAAAGAAATGTGCCATTTCTGGGATTAAGTAAATTTTTATTTGAATGTAACATAAACACTTTGATCTCCTTACAAACACCATGGCAACCCCTTTGTTCACAGAGTTGTTTACCACCTAAAAACGCAACCTTAAGCAACAAGAGTTGCAACTTGTAAAATAACAAGCACAGAAAAACACGGCATGAAGGACACCGCCATGACCCTGCTTCCTGTTGTTTCCAACATGGGGCTCGGTGAGAAAACAGAAGTTTCCACATCTCCAAACTCATCTGGCATCATTTTAAGCTTGAGTTGATATTTGGCACCTGAGTGTTGGGTGATTCAACACGTAGGTGTGTGTGTGTGTGTCCTTCACCTGCTGTTTGTGTGTTTATTGCAAGGAGACAGTGTCTCATGCCAGCGACTTTAGCTGTTCCACCTGGCGGAACATCACATCGATCTGTTAGTCTATACTTGTGTGTGTGTGTGTGGGGATTCTTGCCCTGCGTTATAGGAAAATGAGCACGCACACACACACACACACACACACACACACACACACACACACACACACACACACACACACACACACACACACACACACACACACACACACACACACACACACACACACACACACACACACACACACACACACACACACACACACACACACAGTGTCTGTGTGTTTTTTCAGTGGGTGATCTATGCCACCTCTACGCCTCTCGCTGCCTGTCAAACACAGGGTGGGATTTTTAAAGAAACTCATTACAGTGACACGCGGGGTAAAGGTCCAACACCTTTCTGGTCCAGGAAGGAGGTTAATCCGTGTTTTCACAGCAAAAACATGGAATTGCGCGTGGCATCATATCTTTTATTGACGTGTAGACCTGTCATTTATTGCAGGTCTTAGTTTTAAGACGCAAACATAGACAGACATCAATTAACTAAATGTCAATTAACTGTCAATTTGCCCCTATGCTGATACCCATAGAGGTGGAGGAGGACTGGCTTTTTTTCCTCATCATCTTATTTTAATCGTAACTCAAAAGGTCTATTTTGGTGGCCAAATCTAAATAGAAACCGGGCGTCTGATAAAAGCTCCGCTCAAAACGCCATGCACGAACGCTATCCGCCAGGACATCCCGATAGAAGAGGACACGGTTCTGGAGCAGTGTTGTTCAGGCCCGTAAGGTGAACTGTGAACATGTGGCAGGCTGTTACATTAGTGGTGATACATTTGGCTTTTTGGTTGCTGCCCATGGTGCTGATCAAAGGCTGGAGTTGCATGTTAACCAGGACGTGTCTTAAAACCTGCATTCTCTCTGCCGACCAGCAGGGGGGCGACTCAAAGAGAAGCAAAAAGAAGTCTGGTTGTATAGAAGTCTATGAAAAAATGACTCTACTTGTCTCTTGATTTATTCCCTCAGTAAACATTGTAAACATGAGTTTATGGTCTCAATCTCTAGTTTCACGTCTTCTTGAATACAACATGATTCTCATTTAGTAAAGTATGCTCCATTTAGAGTTAAACAGACCATAAAGCAGTGTGCTTTAGGGCGGGCTTACTGTGATTGACAGATCACTGCCGCTACCGGAGAAGTATACAGCGTCTCTGCGTTACTCCATCGCGTTCCAAATATGGTAACTTCTGTTTATTGACTGCAAAACAACAACAACATGGCAACAGCCGTATTCCAAGATGGTGACTATTAAATCGACGAACTAGAGGCTTCAAAGCATCAGTCCACAAACCAACGGGAGACATCACGATGACTACGTCCACTTCTTAGAGACAGTTCATGGTTAAGCCTCTCGATGGTGGCGTAGCTATGCTGCTATAGGCTTATAGGCTGCTGGGGGACGTTTTAGCACACACTGAGCTCCTATCTCCTCTTCTCTCTCTCCTTATGGATGAATTGACGTCTCTTCATTGCTCATTACTAACTCTACTTCTTCCCCAGAGTCTTTGTGCCTTCTCGCCTCACAGGGTCCATTGGACCTGGTTGTATCTGAAGCTGGTCCTGGGTCCTGATTCCTTGCCCCTGCTTCCTGCATCCAGGCCCTGGCCTGGCCTACTTCCCAATGGCCCTGCATTCTTCGTTGTGCCTCCTGCCTCAAAGGCCTGGCCTCATTGTCTGCTTTACAATTGTCTGGTGTGTGTGTGTGTGTGTGTGTGTGTGTGTGTGTGTGTGTGTTGACAAGCAATTATGTTAGGCTGCCGGATATGACCGTTCCTTCAATCAAAACAACAATGGCGGCTCCTGAAGAGGTGAACGTAAATGCTGCAAAATCAATTATACCAGAACCGGAGAGTATTTCTTCATTAAAAGATGTTCTGGAGGCCTTTCTCTGTGGAAAGGATGTTCCTCGCTCTACTCCTCACTGACCTCTGCAATAGTTTGATTGACGGATGGTTCAATCAATCACTTGCCAAGTGTCTTTAGAAGTGCTCTGCCCTTTTCCAAACAGTGTGTAACAACCCGTCTCACTTCAGGTCAAAAAGCTGTACCACTCTAACTTAGCACCTGTTTGATTTTCCATCTTCCAAAACGATGACAGAAAGAGAAATCCTACATGTGTAGTATCCATCCAATTGACCTACAGAATGTCATCCACAGTTATCCTTTTACCATTCAAAAATAATCTAATATTAATTTGGATAATTTAGAGATCATGTCCAACATATACTAAATTTTATACTTAGGTGTTACTCTTAAGGACCTGGAAATTAATTTAAAAAGTATCTTCATACAGATATTTTGGAATATTGCTGAGTGACAAATTAGATTTCAATATTCAAATCCATGACCTTGTAAAGAAAATGATTTCTTGATTAAGCATTTCATTCATATTCAAGAAATGTGTTTCCTTCGCAGCAAAAAAAAGAAAGAAATATTGTTTAGTCCACATTTTGATCTGTTCTTGAATGATGTGTATGGTGATACACTATGAAAGGCATGGATTGGACCGTATGCTTGATTCATCTCTGTGTTTTAATGTAAATATGAGGTATCTTTGGGCTCCAGGTTAATTTTCTATGTATTTATTTTAGCTTTCGTTTAGCACTTTTGAAAATGTCTTTACCCAGTGAGCATGGTTTCCTTTCTGTCAGAGCAACTATACGTCTGATATATAATTTTGTCAATTTAAAATAGTATAAAGCTTTCGGGGAACCTAGAATGCAATAACAATGTGCTAAAGAAACTCTTTTGGATAAAAACAACTATTTCAGGTTTTACAAATGCTTTCTATTTACGCTTTAAGGGATTCTGTCATCAACTCATATAGTTAATAATGGATATATAATTTAAAAGTTTTAAAATATGTTTTAGAAAAAGGTATTTTAAAGTCCACACACAGAAATGAGATATGTGTGTGAAAGCCCCACATCAGCAATGTCAAGTGTTGATTTGTTAAATTGTTCTGCGTTTAAAGAAATCAAACAATATTGAATAGATAGTATGATGCATTTTTGACAGTTTCTCTGCTCTGCTAAATACGCTTTTGGATTCTACATGTGATTTTAAAACAAATCCATAATCAAGCCCCTTTTCCCTTAAAATAACTTTTCTTCTTCTTATGTCACACTTTGAGGGATGAAAAACAGAAATGTGGCTGACGGATGTTAATCTTGCACATGTTGACATAGCACCCGCTGTTCATAAATACAATAAAAATAAATCTCTAATCTGGTGTGAAAGCTTCTTATGAGTCATACCACGAAGGTATGAATCACTAATAAGCTTTGATCAAGGTTTATAAACACAAAAAACTAAAAACACCTCAATACTTGCAAACAAATAACAAAAATGCCATAATTATCCCCTTAGGTATAATTGCTAACACACACACTCAAACTTACTTTGCCACTTTGTTGATAACAGGCGCAAAGTTTGTGGGTCCGTACAGCTGCACCGTCCTCAGGCTCTGGAAATAAGCCTCCAGAACCCCCTCTATGCCCACACAGTTTGGATTCTCAGCGTCGCCGCTCTGAAACAGACAGCACACAGGACACTAATGAGGTCACACATCCAGTGTACAGACAGCATCATCAACAGAGCGGTGCAATAAACGAGATCATTAAACATATCTCGTACATGCTGCTATTAGCCGTCTATCCTCATTCAACGTACCGCTATCTGGTACACTGTAAACGTGGAAGTGGGGGAAAGGAGGCAGAACGCTGCTGCTCCAGTCCTGACTAGAACCAGGAAATACCACCATATTAGTCCAGTGCTCAGGTCTTTGCACTGGCTTCCTGTTGCTCAGAGAATAGACTTTAAAACAGCTCTGCTTGTGTACAAATCTCTTCATGGTCTAGCACCAACGTACATGTGTGACATGTTAGAGCCATAGGAACCATCTCGGGCTCTGAGAAGCTCAGGGAGTGGTTCACATGTTAGAGCCGTATGAACCATCTCTGGCTCTGAGAAGATCAGGGAGTGGTTCACATGTTAGAGCCGTATGAACCATCTCTGGCTCTGAGAAGATCAGGGAGTGGTTCACATGTTAGAGCCATAGGAACCATCTCAGGCTCTGAGAAGATCAGGGAGTGGTTCACATGTTAGAGCCATATGAACCATCTCAGGCTCTGAGAAGATCAGGGAGTGGTTCACATGTTAGAGCCATATGAACCATCTCGGGCTCTGAGAAGCTCAGGGAGTGGTTCACATGTTAGAGCCATAGGAACCATCTCGGGCTCTGAGAAGATCAGGGAGTGGTTCACATGTTAGAGCCATATGAACCATCTCGGGCTCTGAGAAGATCAGGGAGTGGTCTCCTGCTGGTCCAGAGTCAGGACTAAACACGGTGAGGCTGCGTTTCACTTTTATGCTAAAATCTGGAACAGTCTTCCAGAATATGTGAGACAGGCCTCAACTCTGATAATGTTTAAATCCAGGCTGAAAACGGTTCTATTTGACAACTGAAAGTATTTTATTTGCACTCTTCGCTTTTAATATAATTAATATATTATTATTTTTATGGAATGATTTTATTTGCCTTTTTGTAATTGTATGTAGCTGTAAAGCACTTTGAATTGCCTTGTGTATGAATTGTGCTCTATAAATAAACTTGCCTTGCCCCCACCATGAAAGAGAACACATCCAGAAAACTCGAGAGGCGAGCCGCAAATGAATGAATGTCTCTTCAGCCGGCGGTAGGAAGAGCATCTCATGAAAAATGAGTTTCTGCGGAGGGCAATACTGGTACATTTTCTCACTTCAACTGTCAAGTTCACACAAGTGCAGACATGGCTGTGCCCAGTCAGTGAGATCACCGGGGTGCGCTATTTAATTTGTACCCAGGCCAAAAATACTTATATTAAGATGCCAAGATTACTAACGTGCTTATCTGAGTGCTGCCATTGCTTCTGTGTGTGTGTGTGTGTCTGGTGAAGTGGATGATCTTGTCATTACTACAAAACCTTTACTCAACACAGGGGTTCTTTGGTTCTGCCAACAACTAGAGGGAACCTGACGGGCAGCTAAATCCCTACATGGCGTGATCCAGGTGATTAGTCGGCTTTACGAGTCGACTGCTTCTATAGTTCAACGCCATTCATCCCCGGACCGACATCCTCCGACGGATCGCTCCTATGCAGGCTGAGAGAGACATTCAAAGGCTCCGTCGATCACAACTCCGCTTTGGGGGAGGGAAGAGATACGGGGGACAAGATGAGGAGGGCGGAGAGAAAAAGAAAGAGAGGAGTGGGGGGGGGGGGGGGGGGGGGGGATGAGAGAGGAGGGGCACCGAGCCGAGGATGGCATCATGTCCGACAAAAACTGATCCACGCAATGAAATGAACACAGAGACGGGTCTTGACCTTGGTGACAGGAATTTAGGACTCAATTCATCCATAATGTTACAGCCATAAAGTTTTAAAAGAGTCACTACTGTGATGTGTTGTTGCCCTTCCATAAAACACCGGGACTTACGAGAGTTTCAACAAACAAAAAAAGAAAGAAAAGAAATCATGAGCGAGGCGGCAGAGGCCCGCCATGGATCAGAGGCCATGCTCAAGAGCCAGACTTGGCTTTCCCTTCAGCTTAGCGTCCTGCGGTTCCTAACTGGCCGCCCCGATCCCCCAGGAGGATGCAAGGAGGAAGTGTTGGGGGAGTGCTGGGAGGTTCCCGCTGGCAGCCAGATGAGCCCACTCCTCACCTTCTGCGGCCAGCTGTCGACGCCCTGCTACACGGGCGTGGCGTGTGTGCCCATTGCATGTGTGAATTGCGTTTGTGTGTGTGCGTGTGCGCGCTCACACACGTGTCTTACCAGCGGGAAGCCGTGGGAGATTTTGCCGTCGGGGGGCAGCTTAGCTCCGAAACCATAGGCAGGAAAGAGCTTGTCACTGTCGTAGTCCTGGATTATCTCTCCGACCGCTTTCAGGGCCATGGCATATGCATTCATCTGGTAGGGACTCATATAGTGGAGGGAAGTGGGCTGGGAGGGGTTACCTTGGAGGAAGACACACACACACACACACACACACACACACACACACACAACACAATGAAGTGAATGATAATACATCCGACAATCTTCTTTTTGTGCGTTTTTTTACCTGAATAAGCATTTTCATTTTCATTTTTTAATCAGAGAAAGCTTTTGTCTGCGATTAACTGCGCGCAGAATCTTGGCACTAACAGTCAAATGTGATACTGACGGGGAGAGAAAAAGATTGATCAAAGAGTCGCGTTAACATGATTATTATGGGGGAGTTATCGTTTCACGCCGTCAAGTTATTTCAACATTTGAAGCGGCATAAATACTGTTTTACACATGGGAATAGAGCCAAATCCAACCGAATGCCAACTGTGAATGTTCCCCTCGAGATAAGCAGTTCTCGAGGTCCCTCCTCCATTCTGAAACAATCGCCCCGCTTTAAAGGGAATGAAAGGAGGAGGCGTGATTTGATTAGCCACGGTAATGTATTCCCCCTCATCCCATCTGCAGGTGTACCTGGTCACGAAACATACCAAACGCATTCGCCACGCCCCGTGCTCGCTGCACGGTCGACTGCACTTTCCACCATGTGACAATAAGAGCCTAAATGTAACAATGTATTCCCAAACGGCGAGGGGCCCACAACACGTGTCCGCCATGACAAATGGAGGAAAGGTCATGTTACGTTACAGAGGGGAACAGGGGCAAGGGCTTTTCACACTGAAGTGTTGCATTTTAAAGTAAACGCTCCCCGTAGCTGTGTCTACGGTGTATGAATGTAACATGTAAAGTGTCTTTGAGTACCTTAAATTAAATGGATTATTATTATTATTATTATTATGTATATGGAGGGCACACTCCATACGGAGCATTACACACTGCCTGGCAGTCATGTTGGAGGTCCCCATCTCGAGAGCTAGCTCGTTGAGTAGCTTAGCATTATGACTGGAAACCCCAAATCTGGTGGTGCCCAGAACTAACAAATACACTGACTAAAACCTCTGACGTGTGTTCGACACGTCGAGTCTCAGTTTGTGACTCCCCGACGTCGGCTTCCACAGAAAATGACTGAGCCTGTTGCGTCGCTCTTCGTGTGAACGCGTGTATTATAAACACGTGTATTATAAAAAACACACGTGCTGACCATAATGACTGAACATACGTGCAAGACAAAGGCATTTATCTACAACACAACAGTACGGCACGTACCATTGGATGCCGTGAAGTCTATGGCCACTGTGAAGTTGAGTTGTGTTCTGTTGCAAAAGACATCGGGAATCAAAAAAACAGCAAAGATCACACACTTCAGTGCACTAAATACACACTGGATCTCCAACGCATACACATTGACGCAATTAAGAGCAAAATAATTTGCTTAGTTTACTGGTTCACCGGCTAATTAGTAGGGCAGGACAATATTCCCTCCACTGTCTCGAAGGCCTAATTAGATAAAACAAATGTAACTATTAATTAAAAGGGATTTAACTGAATAAATTAGTTATTAAGACATGCACATTTCTCCAAAAACCCATAGCCAATATTCATTTAGAGTGATGCTCACAGAGGGGCTATTTGGAAATTCAATCAAGTGGCTCCACACAAACACAAATCCCTTTAGAGGACATTACATTGACTTACATTCATTTCCTGATGACCGCGATTAGCCCAACCCTTATACCAAGTCATCGCCCTCAAATGTAATGCTTTACAAGGGGATACTGCACTGGTCCCCACAATGGGATGCTACAAACAGATGTATGTCCTCGCCCAAAAAACAACCTGTTTGGCACTCACCGCGAGAGCAGGCTTATTATTATTCCACTCACCCTCCTCGGATGAAATCCACGAAGGTATACTCGGACTCCACTTTGAAGGACAGCAGAGTAACCTGAACACACACACCCACATACCAAGTGGTAAACAGAGGAGGAGGGGCGGAGGAGGTAGACGGGAAGGAAGAAGACAAACAGGTGGCCAGACAGCAGCCGAGTCAGCAAGAGAGAAGCGGATGGAAGAGGTGACGCTACCTATGGAAATATGTAAAACATGAAATGGGACATCAGAGCTGTGGGCGTACTCACAGTTCCAGAATTGATGTATTTCTTCTTTTTGCCTTTCTTCTTGGGATTCAAAACCTGCCGGCGATGGTGGAAAGCGAGTTAGTGACTGAGCGAGTACTTCATACCCCGGAACGATGTTTACATGAATAATTCAACAGATTCCTGATATTGAGAGGCCACGAATGGAGACTACTGATGTTATGTTTAACTGTGTTTATAGAGAGTTTAGAGAGGAGAGATGGAAAAAAGTGATAGGTGAAGAGATTAAACCATCTTTCCTTTACAAATGCGAGTTAAATTTCTCTTCTCCTTTATATTGGAGGACTAAATCATTTCTCTTCATTCATTATGCTGCAGTAGTAATTGGTTAGCTTGGAGCACATTTGAAGTATTCTTCATCTGAGCCGGTTTTAATAAGCTGTGGGCATTGATGGGCTTTTATTCCCAGCACAACTAATCAATAGTTCTTGTCAAGTAATGGTTTTGTTTGGACAATTTTATTCAAAATTACCACGTATTCAAACCTCAAGATTAAGCATCAGAAAAGTTCTTGGTCTTAATTGCCTCGCCTCAATGAAGTTAAATACAACTCCACAGTGCAAAAGGGTCCGTTGGATTTCAATATCCTTATATAACGTTTCGTATGATATCTTAAGAAAAGTTTTGCTGTACTTATTTTTGGTGCGCTATCCTACCGATCGGTGCGCCTGCACAAGCCCTTGGCAGTGCAGAACCTATTCAGGCAACAACACTACTTGGAAAGATCGGGGTTTGTCGTTGCCATCTTGGATCTTTATAACCGATGAGTAGAAGTAGCAATATTTGGACGTAGTGACGGCGTATACATCGCGGCATCGATGTACACGGCGTCACTTACGTAACAAATTACGTACAATTACGTAACAAATATGTAAACTTCTGGTTTCACACAGTGGCCTCCTGAGTGACAGTCCTGTGTTTTCGGACCCGTACTTTCCACTCTGACCTACACACTTCTCTGACTTTGTCAGACAGTCCACTATGTGGATTACCTACAAATGGATTACATGGGTTGTATAACAATTATACTGCATTACTTTTTGTAGGTTTTAGCCTCAAACAGTGTAGGAGAGCGGCCTGACCATTTATATAGTTTTGGTGTTTGTGTTGACTTTACAAAAAAGAAGAATTTTTTGTTGCTGTGATGAATTTCTGGTTTCAACTGTTGAACATGTTGAACCTACTCCTACTAATGAGGAAAAAGGGATAGTGCAGGTGAAGGGGATCTGGAGAGGTAGGCTATATCCTGACAAGATTTGTCCCAAAAAATGAATATTCGACTGAGTGGTTGGCACCTGACCTTGTATTCTAAAAGAAAAAGGTAAGACAAGCAGTGAGAAACAACAAACCACAAGCATGTCACGTCTCACCTCGTAGACATTGAACTGGTTCTGCCCCCGAGACAGCTCTCTGTAGCTGGTGGTGAACTCGCCAATGAAGTCATGGCTGCAAAGCACCCACAATAGACAGGCGAGCATGAATGCAGATTTCATAAATCGGTGAGAAAATTGTCACGTCTTTGTCTCTAACCACGTGTCTTTCCTAGATACTTTGTTTCTGTCTATTTTTCAGTATCACAAGACTTTTTCTCTGACATTTGAAAGACATCAATATGAAACAAGGTGCCACAGTGAGTGGTTACCCAGATGATTTTACCTTCCATCTCGATCCCAGTCAAAGACATCTACCTTCACGGTCCTGAAATAGACGGAGGATATTTTAATTCCGAAGGTTTGCTCTGAATCAGATCATCCTTTCAATAAAACGAGAACCTGAAATTCTATTTAATTGAAAAAAAGTGTGTGGACGTTTTTATTTATACTTAAGCGCTTGCAAACCATTCTAACTCAACCTAACGCGTCACACGGGTCATGGAGGCCATTTTGAATAGCCAGACCCTACGATAATTACCAAAAAGCAAGGAGAAGTAGAGGATAATTGCTCCCTAGTTTTCGCAAAAGTGGCACTATACGCTCTCTCTGGCAGCAAATGGCTGGCACAGTCCAACCTTACATAACAGAGCTGTGTGAAAACTGAGTCAGTCTCAATAACACCAGTGCTGGTCCCTGGGACACCATGACCGACTGCTGGCATTATTCTGACCGCCCCAGCAACGGGTCATCCACATAGGAGTCTGCCTGTACCCTTCCCCTCCAGACATGTTTTAGTGTGTTATTTAACATGGTAACGACTACTTTTTCTCCCTTATTGAGAAATTGTGAATCTGTCCTCGCCCCGCCCACCACGGCGGGTCATGCTAGGTTGAACAGCGTGCATCAAGGTGACGGCGCAGAGCTCCACGGCCGGCTCCCACTCTGCAGTGAAGGTTTCGGCCTTGATCTGTGTCTTCCGTTAGAGGAAATATTGGAGAGATACAATCATACATGATTGACAGAGATGAGGAGTCTGCTGAGCGCCAACATCTATGACGAGCAGACATAGACATATTTATTAAGAATAAAGTGTAGTGTTGTTGTTTATGTTGTTTGTTAGCTTGTACCTGCTAAGTGAAGTTATCATCTTTAGTTGTTGTAGTTGTGTTAGAATGTAACTGTTAATGGTCGTTAGCATCTTTTATTGGTGTATGTTAGCTTGTTAGCTTGTACCTGCTAAGTGAAGTCACCATCTTTAATTGTTGTAGTTGTGTTAGAATGTAACTGCTAAGTGCCGTTAGCATATTTTATTGGTGTGTATGTTAGCTTGTTAAGTGAAGTAAGCGCACTTTATTTGTTCATGTTGTTTGTTAGCTTCTAACTGTCAGTGGCTGAAACAAGGTTAGTTGTTGTAAAACAACAATTATATATATATATACACATATATATATATATATATATATATATATACATATATATATATATATATATGCTGTGGGTTTTTAAGTCAAACTCTCACTCTGTACTGATATGTCTGCTTCGTGCTGGAGGTTTTAGGGTTTCTTTACCTAAAGGTTAAAGATTTTCGATAAGGGCTGAATTTACATATTAAACAACAATTGGCTTTCAAATGAGTGTAGTACCAGATCTAGCTTGCAAGGGTACGTTTGAGTCTTTGCTTTTAGGGACGTTCACAGACATTCTCCCCTTCAGTAGCAACTCAGTCACCAGAATTAAATGTTGCTATTGTATGTTTCTGCAAAGCACAGATATGGAAATCTGGACGTTTCTGAACCAGAAATACGGTTCAAATCAACATTTCTACATACATGTGTTTCTGAATAAAAAATGTCAACATCTCTAGATAAATGTTTCTGAACCCAAAATATGCTTCATATCTTTTCGTTTACATATGTGTTATACCGCTTGTGGTGCTTTGGCTGCTTAGAAAACTGCATTATCGATAACGGTTAGGTTTAGGCAACACAACTACTTGGTTAGGTTCAATAAAACATCATGTTTTGGGTTTAAACATGTAACTTTTGGTTTCACACAAGACACAAACACCGGTCTCCTGGGTTAAAGTCCCATGTTTGACCCATCCACCCCAACTTTGGACATGTGCAAGTTATGATTAAACATTTTTGTTATACGTCGGATACAAACCTAATTAGGGAGAACATAGATTTCCTTGAAACGTAATTGATGATGCAGTTTCGTTGCATGAGTCTGTCATTTTTACGAGACCAGTGTGTCAGTAATGAAATGAGAAAACACCCCTCTGGTGACAAACTTTGTACAGATACAAGTCAGTACAGTTAAAATTCATCATCGTCTAGATAGCAATTGGATATCTAATCATGACATTTTATTAACTATCCATTTCTTTACATAATAGAGTTCTCTGACCTGTCATAGTCGCCGTTGCAGAGAGCTCTAACAGGGATGGTGAAGGGCTGCCACACCGGATTCAGTGTGTTCTTGACCACCTCGGTCTTGTGGCAGATGGTGAACCTGCCAGCAAAATACCACACACAGGGCCACTAAAGGGAAAGCATGTTCCTATTGCCTGTGAAGCTAATCCCACATCACTTATCTCCAGCTTCCTTTGCAGGTTGTTTTTTTACATCTGTTTAAGTGTATCTGGCGGACATGACAGAATTGCAGATAGTTTTATTACTACTACTATAAAAGAGTGGCAGAAGGAGGTACTAATGTTCAGGGTTGAGATAAACCTCAATGCGTGGTGTCATAGGACTCAAATCACAAAGAAATATATTTGTATATGAAACCAGATGAGAAATTTGATATTACTGGCATGAACATATGTATTTGTCACTTTCGAAATGAAAAATGTTTTATTCATTGTCCAATATATTGTTCACAGGCTGTTCAACACAGCTTGCATAACAATCTCAGGGATAAATTACATTGTTAGACTGCAAAATTATTTTGAAGATATCTTTCTTTTAAAGATTTCAGCTTCCTGTTATTCCCTTTAGGGATCAATAAAGTACTCTCTGACCATCTCATGCATGATGTGTATCTGAAACCCACCTATAACAGATAAAAAGTAAGTCTGAAGTGAGTCAAAATAAAAGTAAGCCATTTTGCATGATATTTTTTCTTCTTAAAATATGTTTGAAACTCTTAACAACAATGTGAAAAGCTCTCTAATTATTTAGTTTTAGACAGCCTAAATCAGGCTTCAATGTTTATTTCAACATCCAATCTGTTCCCGTCTGTTCAGAGTGCCTTATCGGCTCATATCTGCTCATATCTGCTCATATCTGACAAGTGCTCAGACTCACGTTCCGTCCTCATTACTCCGGTAGAAAACCAGGAAGGGGTCAGACTTGCCAAAAAAGTCTTTTTTGTCCAGCTTGTTGGCACACAACTGCATGGTGGCAATGTCCTGAGAGAGAAGTCATGCAGTTTTTAGTGGAGCATCAAAAAAAAACGTATTCTTTGCAATCTTATTTCGTGGAACTGAGACTCCTTCAGAATGCAGAGTAATTGGTAAAAGCTCACACTTAATGGAAATGCACCCGTGGATCAGAATTCCACACAAGAGCGTTCGGATAGGCTTAATAACCGATGCATAGACTGCAGTGATTTGAATCCTGCATTTCTTTAAAATTACACATTTTAATGAAATTAATTTTATTATGGGCTGTCTGTAATATAGTCAGAAGGAATGGCTTCATACATATGGATGCATGGGCGCAGCAGTTAATGATAAACTATTTCATTCCTGCTTCTTTGTTGAAATGCCTGGGATAAGAAAGGAAGGAAGGGAGGATGGAAAGGTAGATGGATGGATGGATTGCCCCTAATGAGGCACTTTAGTCATTGCCTCCAGTAGGAAGGCATCACGGGAAACCTATGCTTGTCATAACAGATAGGGTTTGTCAGCCTAGACACGCACACGCACTCGCACACACATACAGTGTGTACTTGTCAGAATTTCTGAAGAGCATTTGGAAATTGTCAAGAGCAAAACTTCCCTCCCAGAGAAATGATGGGAAACACAACCAGGATAAGCTTGTTCACATAATGGTCTCTTGAGTGTGCGCGTGCACACACACACACACACGCACACACACAACCTTGTACTTCTAACTTTGTGAGGACCATCATTGACACCATACATTTCCTAGCCCATAACCTTAACCACCACAGCTAAATGCCTGACCTCAACCTTTACCCTAACCATGGAAGTAACCTTAAAACAAGGTCTGAACCCCCAAACAGGCTTTTAATTGTCCTTCCATAAAAATGTCCTATTTTTTAAGGTCTAAGCCTCCAATTGGTCCTCAGAAAGATATACAGTATGTACCAGTCCCTCTCTCACTCTTACACACTATACTTTCCATCCAGTGAGGACCGCTGTTTTTTGTCATTTTATTAAAAACTATTCTCCAAATTTAACTGCAAATGTGCTTTTTAATTTGCTTTAAGAAATTGCCAAGCGGTGACTTAAATCCTTGAGTTATATCTACCTATCAAAGAGGGCACCTCCGTAATTTAACAAAACTACTTGGATCATTTAACTTTAATGTGATCAATATACATTTCATCTGTAATACAAATATTACCAAAAACAAATACACACATGTGTGTACATGCGTGTGTGTGTGTGTGTGTGTGTGTGTGTGTGTGAGTACTGACCCTGCAGTTACTGAGCTCCTCTGCAGCAAAGATAATGACTCCACACTTCTTTCCTGGAATCCCACTGAGGGCGAAAGTAGAGACAGAGAGAAAGAAAGCAGGTAATTGTGGCATGTCATAAATAATACAATTGCCAAGCAGATGTCATTCATAACTACAAGCCATTATTGAAATAGGTGACAGCCCAGCCTGCGGATTGTCATGTTTACAATATGCAGTCCTCCACTTACTTTTCTGAAAATAGCAACTTTTGAGCAAACTGAACTCTATTCAATTTCGGAGCATTAGTTTCCTAACTTGTTATAAACATTCACATTTAACAAAAAAAACAAAAAACGGCACACTACATAAATCCTGTCGATCTGAAACAATTTTGAAAACACCCTTCCAAACACACACAGTGGATTGAAAGGGCTTTCAGTGTGTGATTAAACGGCTAACGTGCTAATGCAAATTAAACATCTTGAAACCATAAAGCAGTAGTTACTTAATAAAATGACTTACTTTCTACCAGGGTAATAGCTCTTAGCACAAATGCTGGCAGCTACTCATGACAACAATCTAATTTGGCCACTGAGGAGCTCCACTGGAGCAGATGAAGGTATAGTGCCTTGATTAAGGGCATGTCAGAGGTGGTAACAATGAAGAGACACCTTGTGTACAGATTTGAATCCTTGTCTTTTTTCCAACAGTGTTTACCGTTTGCTGCTGCCATATTGGGTTCTGGGTGAAAGCCCACTGTCAAACATGAACATGCCTTTTCCTATGCTGTGCAAAAAATGGAGACCCAAATATTTAATTCAATGTATACTACCTAAATAAATAAAAGGACGTCAGAATTTTGTTGCAGCAATTAAGAGACAAGTAAGCAGTCGTCTGTGCAGTAAATAATGTATCTTAGGTCCCAACGTAATATAATATATGGTTAGCTAGTCTTAGTGCTAGCTAAATAGCCTCACTGAACAGGCTTACATTACATTACATTCATTTAGAATGTGGCACATGTAAGTGCTGCTTTTAAACCATCGACTGTGTATAAGAAGTGGACGTAGTCATCGTGACGCCACCCGTTGGTTTGTGGACTGATGGATTTGAAGCCTCGAGTTTGCCGTCGCCATCTGGGATTACTAATGCTGAGGAGTTACATAGAGACGCCGTAGCGGTAGCGACCTTTCAATCAGGTCCAGGATCTGCTCATCTCGCGTCTAGACTACTGTGACTCCCTCCTGGCAGGTCCACCTGCTAATGTCATTCGACCTCTACAGCTCATCCAGAATGCAGCTGCTCGACTGGTCTTCAACCTCCCGAAGTTTACCCACACTACTCCGCTCCTCCGCGACCTTCACTGGTTACCGGTGGCCGCCCGCATCCGCTTCAAAACATTGGTACTTGCGTACCGTGCTGCGAACAGATCGGGTCCGGTCTACATCCAGGACATGGTTTAACCTCACACCCAGGACATGGTCTAACCTCACATCCAGGACATGGTCTAACCTCACACCCAGGACATGGTCTAACCTCACTTCCAGGACATGGTCTAACCGTACACCCAGGACATGGTCTAACCTCACACCCAGGACATGGTCTAACCGTACACCCAGGACATGGTCTAACCGTACATCCAGGACATGGTCAAACCGTACACCCCAGCTTGTTCACTTCGCTCGGTTTCTGCCAATCGGCTTGTAGCTCCGTCACTACGAGCTAAACACTCAACAAAGTCACGACTGTTTGCTGTGCTGGCTCCTCATTGGTGGAACAAGCTCCCCATTGACATCAGGACAGCAGAAAGTCTCTACATCTTCCGTCGCAAACTAAAAACACATCTTTTTTGACTATACCTTGAATAGGGAAGGTAGCGCCGGAGTAGCACTTTAGTACCACTTAAATGTCTCTTACTGATAGCACTTTGTAGTTTAACACTTTAGTAGCACTTAAATGTCTCTTACTGATAGCACTTTGGAGTTTAACTTTATTGAAGAAATTGTACTTTCACGATTCTTGTTGTTCTGAGTTTGGACTCATGGTTGAATGCACTTATTGTAAGTCACTTTGGATAAAAGCGTCAGCTAAATGACATGTAATGTAATCACAATAAGCCTACCCTAAAGCACACTCCACTTTATGGTCTGTTTGACTCTGAATGGACTATAATTTACAAAATGAACATCATGCTGTATTTAAGAAGACTTGAAACTAGAGATTAAAACTATAAACTCGTGAACTTCGTCTACTTGTTCTGAAAGAGTTGAGATAGTTATTTTAGATCTCATTGGATGATGCATGCCATTACGCCGACTGCCAGCAGGCACATTTAAAGAATGAGGCACTTAAAATGAGCCGATACATTTTCCCAACAGGGATGCTGCGTTGAGAGTAGATTCCATGAAAGTCAATGCACAGACGAATGGATGCGAATAAAGAGGATTTCCATCCACTTATCTAGACGTATAGTCGGTGAAAGTCACCGAGCTGTGTGAGCCTACGGGTGATGTTATGTATAAATATATATATATATGATATTAATGTTATAAACCCAAACACGAGGGCATTAGATGTTCCGACGTTTGTGGGATTTCCACAACAAGTATAAAGCAGAAATCGTGGTTATTTTTTAATCCATGGTGAATGGCGGAAGTTATAAATGTTTCCATGGAGATAAGCCACGCCCCCTCTCAAGCGTGAGTGAAGTGAATTAATTGATTAGATTCTGCCATGATTATGGTATGGAATTCCTCATATACGTTCATGATCATCTCCTGCTCCTCAACGGAGAAAAAGAGTCTCTTCCTTTGAGTTTATTTGCCTTTATGCTGTTAGTAAATCATGGTTTCTGTGATCGACACTTCCTCCTTTTGAAGTCGGACGGGCACGCGCAACTATCCTGTGAACTGACGTCTGGTTCAAATTAACGAGATGGTTTGATAAGTTTGTTAATTTTTAGCTCGCTAATAGGACATGTGCTCGACTTTGTTGAGCCACGTACGAGAAATAGGGCCCAGGTAGTTTTAATGATACATAAAAAGGAAAGAAATAAGGCATTTACATATTTACTCCAGAGATTCAGGCAGAGTTTCACCTCTATTGGAGGTTTAATAAAAAACTAAGGAAAGGATTTGGTTTTAATCAAATCAATTGGCTTTATTGAGCAGGATACAATCTTATAAAATGTGTAATGTAATAAAGGGATGGGTTGAAGCTTGAATCATTTTAATAGTAGCTGTTGGTGTGATTATTATTTCTTTTATATGTAGAACAACCGCTTTTAACTGCTTATTAGACCATATCATTTTGTTGTAATTTTCAGTATTACTAATGTTGCAAATTGGAGGAATGACACACACAAGAACAAAAATGTATACATCCCTTCCATCACACCCTTTTCAATGTATTCAAGGTTAAAGCTTGTAAAGGCTGTGTTTTTTGTTCCTTCTTCTGTTTCCCTCCCATTTAAACTCACATTAATTGTATGTCTTGAGACGGAACTGACTGTCATGAAAGAACAATTCACTGAACCGTGACAAGTGTGAGGAATTGAACAGAAAAAAACAGTGTGGATGTCTTAAAGAATAGACTGAGCGGAAAAGGAAAGGAGCAACGGATTGGGAGCGAGAGAAGAAAAACGAGGGGGGAACTTTGTGACAGTCAGGGCCAAGCTTTGCTGCTACCCCATCATACTTTCCTGAATCACAAGATGAGGTTGAAGAGATGAAGGAGGAAGAGGGTAAGGGGCGTGAGAATAAAAAAGAGGCTTGACAGACAGATGAGTGATGGGTAAGGCAGCTTTTGCCTTTGATGTTAGCAACAGTTGCACACTAAACAGAACACAGCTTACTTCAACTTTGATACGTGACAATAATATAAATATATTAGATGGGTTTGCATGAGATAGGCTGGAACGAAAATAGAACCTTAGCACTAGAACACTTGTTATGTGGTGCTTTCATGTCCTGGTGACAGGCTCCAATATCTGAGCACTGGAGCCATTGACATGGTTAAATGTTGTGTAATAATGATACTAGTTTTCTAAAGCGTAACGTAAAAACCTGTAGATCTAACATTAGCAGAGCACGTTAGCACATCAGTTAACACTTCTATGCCACGCTAGGTACTGAAGGTTGATTTTATGATCGTAACAGTGAATAAAGACCTACACGCCTTTACAGGAACAGTGTTGTTCTTTAATTTGACATCCATATACAGTTGTAAGGGCCAAGAAAATGACCAGTCAATCTAGATGACCTGGTTAGCCTGGTGGAGAGCCAGAGGGTTACAGTCGAACTACTGAAATCAATGTGAGCCCTGAGGTGAGCCGGAAATCTAGGTAAGAGGTACCAAGGACTAGGAGGACACATGTACTGTAGTGTCCAAGACAAAGGCGACCACCATCAACAAGTTATCTAAGGCGCTGCTTTCAATAGCAGGGAGTGTCCAGAGAACCGATGCCCACGACCGACTCATCGGGTGGATACAAGCAGCTGAGATGAGATTTCTAAGCAGTTTAGCAGTATACTAGGCCAGCTGATTGAAAAGACCTCGTTGCATCTTTTAAATGGTTTTCTACCACCAAGCTCCCTTGGTTAAGGGGAATTAATGACCCCGGACTTCAGCCGGGAGATGATTGTCGAGGCGACTGCGGCTCAGTGGTGAGCAGGGTCGTCCTTCAATCAGAGGATCGGATTACTGCGCTATCCTTCAAACAAATATTGTAAATGCTTGTCTTTGGAATTGCTTTTTACTTATTTCCAAAAAAATGTCTTCAGGAAGTGCAGTTAGTGACAGTATGGGCTCAATGGTAGTGTAGCTCTAAACAGTTTTACGGAGTAGCAGCGAAGGGCGGAGTTTAGCCAGGGGGTCAACCCTATTAGGGTGGGAGGAATGACAGTTTTATCATTCTTATTGGTCGTGAAGATTTGTGAGCTATACATTCCCATCAAAGCTCCGGAACACTATTAACCTAAGCATTGCATTTAACATTCAATTAAAAAAGTTATTCTGAAAATAAGTTTAACAACTGACTTTTAAGTAATTAAAGTAAGTAATGTTTTTATGCAGTTCCACTTGGATTGTATTACATTGTGCAGCTTGTTTTACTATTTTGTCCCACTCTCTCTATGCTAACTGCAGTATAAGTGTAAGATTATAGTTTAAACTGGACAGTGCAGCATTAATGTAGCACCAACAACTGTACATATTCATTCCAGTGGCTATTATTTTGGTGAAGGAGGTCAGCTAATCACGCATTCTTTGACTACTTTTAGTAAGCAGGAAAAAAAGAGGAAAACAAAGCTTTAAAGTCGTTAACTATACGTTAATGTTACCATCTGGAAGCTTCAAGTTTCCGGGATTTAAATTTCTCTAACCTTTCAACTAAATTGTATTTCATTATCAACACTGTTACTCCACATTTACCAGTAGGTGTTTTATTGATACCCAGTAAATAAATACTATATATATATGCACCCTAATCTAAAGCTCACCAGAGATGTAGACAGCAGCCGAATGTAATCGCATTGGGGCCAGTTAGCACCGTCATTGTATGTCCATATGAAGTACTTGTTTTTGCCACTGACAGACACTGAGCCCGTAATGAAAATCTGAGCCTGACAACATTATGGAGTCTCGCTGAGACAACAATGGAAATACAACTGCCAGCTGGGCAGAGTTTGTTGTCTTAATAGTCCAGAAAGCAAAGCTCAGTTTTATCTAAAGGACTCTCAAAGTAATGGCTGAATAGTTAGATGATTTCGACAATGTGGATGAGGTCTTTGAATTGGCATTGATCTAAAGCAGGTTTACGTAACGGCGCATCAACAGCGTCTTGTCATCATGAACTAGTCGTTTGTGTTCCTGAACTGTTGTGCTTTCCATCACCATTTGGTTTTTACTCTCAGCGGGCACAACATCTGCCATCAAAACTTAATCTAAAAAAAACAGAGGACAAACTAAAAACATGTGTGCTTTTTAAAAGAAAATTCTGAGACATCCATGTGTTTCCACATCTGACAGCTCCAGTGACAGCTGAGTCAAATTATATGGCACGCTCACAATGTGTTTCGTCCTTGATATCCAGACACCTCTTCCTTTCATTAACACGTATGCATACATCATACATGAATGCACATGAGCAAATCTCTGTAAAATAGGAATATTTGCATTGAGTTCATGGGCACAGCACACGTCGCTGCATGAAAGAACGGTACAGGGCACGTCGTCACAATGTTGATTTGTAATTCAGTTCATCTTGATTTGAATAATGTCTCGAGTATGAGAGTAAGACTGAATAAAAGTCCTCCGCTTTTGCAATTTTCATTATAAGTAATTATTCTTTTTCATAGCGGCCCTCTTTGTGCTTTTTGTGCAGTCTTTTCGTCTCATTTTCATCTGCTGCCTTGTGCCCAAATTCAACTTTTTAGAAAAGAGGGGGGGGGGGAGGAGGCAAAAACAGGAGGCAGAGTCGTCGTCCGCTAACCCGGAATATTTCAGCCGCGTCTTAGTCACGATGAAGCAGAATGCAGAATCACAGCCCCACCGCGGGACCGTTGGCACCGGCTGATCTAGCTCTGACACAAAAGAAGGAGCAGAAGGAGAAAGATGACTGACAGGGTGAGAGGGAGAGGGAAAAAACAAAAGCCACCGGGAGAAAAGAAAGTCCTGTCGGCCTTCTTCCGTGACGTAGTTTTTCGTAAATCGATGGATTCTCTTGCTCACGCTGCACGCCAGCTGTAGTGGAGCAGCTCCAGAGGGAGAATTATTTATGAATGTATCTACAGTGTGTACAACTGCGGGCCTGCCAGCCATCCCACTGTATACAAGAACTGCCTGGACACTGGCACTGACACTGAATAATAAGGACATGCTGCTCCTCTGATAAATATTGAGAGTATTTAGCCTGTTCTGTTTCTCACTAGGAAATGCATACATGGGCCATAGAGACTTGTTAGAGCTCGGTTTTCAAGAGTTTTTATTTGACATACTGTATCTGTTTGCTTGAGTTGTCGGATCTTAAAGAAACACCAGCCAGTCTTAATGTATTGCTTTTGAATATTTTGTCTGTCAAAGTGCAGGCAGCTGTGAGTGATTTCATGAGCTGTAAACAGCTCACGGGAAACACAACCGGCTGAGCCGCCATCTGCTATTAATGAAGTGCAGTGAAGTGTAGTCTCTTGACAGAACACCGGTTAACCTCGGGGTCACAGCTACCATTGGAAAGGTTCACGGACTGCCATGCATGGGCGTACCGGTCTCTTTATTCTTTCTTTCTTGGAAGCTACCCAACAGTAATTTCTCAGGCCAGGCTCTGTGACTCAGGCGTGATCAAACATGGAAGACTCAGTGTGCAAATATTTCATCCTGACCAAACAATGCAGAATGTGATTTCATTGATTAGCTCGGTGCGGTGAGAGATTATTTCCCCGTCTTGTTTGTGGATACAGCTATGGCAGCAATAAAAGAATCTCCTGACCTGAAGGTAAAAACTTGTTCCTATTGTTATCCCTCACTTTTATTACAAGACTTACATACTTAACTGACTACAGTTATTTTAGGTAACAATCACACTTCACTATCACCATTGAATGTCAGGGTATAAACAAAAAAATACAGGCTATGTTTTTGTCAAAACAATATGGTTGGGCTTAAAATAACTACAAATAGTTAGGTTTAGGCAAAACAAAAACCACGACCAAGAGACGTGGTTGAAAGTCCTGGGTTTGTAGGACCATCAACCCGCCATGACACTGGGCCGCCAATCATAATAATGCACTTTAAAATAAAACCATTTTGACAAAGTTAAAGAGAATTTTAAGGATGGAAAGGTAAAACTACAAGAAGCAAGTATTTAAAAAATATTTCAATTATATGAAAAAAAATGAATAAGGGATTAGAGAGTGTGCTGTAATTACCACGAGGGAGAGGTCAAAGTATTTGGCCTCCAAGATAATGACAGCCTTACAACTATTGCTAATAATAATACCTACAGCAAAAGCCAAAATGGGTTCTGCACATGTGAATTAAATGAGTCCATGTGTCCTCCAGTCACAACACATTGGGTTCAACAGCTTGGTTCAATAAGCAGTGTAGGGTTACATCCTTGGACCTGACCAAACGTTAAACCCTAACATAACCATTTGAGGAGCCCAACCTTAAAAATTTAAAATCAATACCCGACCGTAACCATTCAAGGTCAATGCCCAACCTTAACATTCAAGGACAAAACCTAAGCTCTACCATTCAAGGACAAAGCCTAACCCCAATCACTTAACGTCAATACCCAACCTTAACTTTTCAAAACCATTGCCTAAACTAAACAATTTGAGATCAATGCCTAATCTTAACCGTTTTAGGTCAATGTTCAAGTTCAATTCCCAACTCTAACCATTTCAGTTCAATACGCAACCTTAACATTCTAGGTCAATACCACACCTCAACCATTTAGCAAGAGTTGTGTACCTAGTGGTTTACCTCTTAGTACCTCCTGTAATATCAACCCTTGCAGAGAGTCTCCTTCTATGGCTTGTTTTCAGCTTCAATGTTGTAAGGCTAGCAAGTTTTCAAAAGTCAGTTCAAAGTGGATCTGTTGGAAGGAGTCAGCACTTAAAGTGTTGTAAAGTGTAACTACTTTCTGATTCAAGATTGGTTCAACCGTTTCTGATTGCTCATGTAACAGATGGAAAACTGAAACATCTGTCACAGCAGCCACAGATGACAACCACCTCGAAATGAAGATTGCTAATCTCCAGAGAATAATATTCTTTTGACTTCCAAAGAGTGAGACTACGTGGAATTCATGTTTCATTTTACTAGATGTAGTAAAGGATAGTGGTGCAGAGCTGCCCCATGCCAGGGACCACTGGTGGTGCCCCCGCTGTAAATATGCACCGATGGAAACACATTGACATATTTTTTTGTGTATGGAATTTGCTGACCAGCAAGTCGTTATTTAACTGCCACGACACCATCGAACAAAATACAGACAACTGAAAGTCAATGACAGCAGCTGGGACCGGCTTTCATTACATTTTCTAAAGTCCAAGAACGTTAGAAGAAATACAAAGTTGTGATTCAATTAAGGCATAAAAGCATCAGTTACCACATCTAGATTAGATGTACTCGTGTGTATTAAGATTGTAAAACTCAAAATAAAAATTAAAAACCCAGCTTCTGAAATGTTTCTAGTGGACATTGTCGGAGCCAGTGGCAGCGCTTGAAGTGCTTTGCATCGTCACCATTATTTTGATATTAATTTTATTTAAGACTTTGATTTTCATTTTGATTTGACACTTTTAATTGCAGATTGGGGAAAGTGCAAAGATAAAGATAATATTGTATTGTAAAGAATCATTTAAATTTCAACTGCCAAATAAGAAAGTTGTCTCTCAATGTCCTGTCTAACGTTATCTAATTTTATTCTAAACTTTGTCTTTCTAATCCATATTCTTTGTTGTCGCAACAAGTGGTGTTGCTAACAGATTGGTGTTGTCTGTATCCGTGGCTGTTGTCGAACAACGTTGTTGTGTTATTTGCCAAAATGCTCAAACCTGGCAAGCATGAAACTAGCTCTGAGCTCATTTCTGTGTGCTCAAACAGAGCCAATTGCAAACATATCTTTGGTTTGCAAGATAAAGTAACAGTAACAGCTAATCCTTGCCAGGCGGAAGAGACACGTTTGTAAATCTCTGCGCGGATTCTTCTGCTGTGTCGTGAAGGTTTGGAACTGAGAAATTTTTTTTTTCTTTTTCCTTTTGCAAACATAATTTTTACACATTTTCACACACTGCGAGAATCACAGGTTAAGGGAGATATTTGCAGAGACTGAACTCCAAAAGGTGCCAAGGATATCTATATTGTAATCACATTTGCAGCACGGGCATTATTAAATGTCATATATTTGACTTCAAGCTTGATAAAGTTTACAGTTCCCTACAGAAGAGCGGCAGAAGTGTTTTGTCATCGTGCCTGTCACAGCAGAGCAATCCAGAAGAGACTTGAACCAGATGGCAGGTGATGCTTCTGTGAGACGCAGATCACAGGGGACAAACAATGACGACACTGGTTTGTGTGTGTCTGTGTGAAGGAAGAGGCAGATAGAGCTTGAAAGGAATAGAGAGAGATTTAACATGACTTTTACCGTTGACATTGGAGTTTATAATTCACTAAAATTCCAAACTCCCAATGTCACAAAATAAACTCAATTTAGTCTTTTACTGGGTATCTGGTGAGGCTCCTGGCAACTGAAAACAATTTCATTATAATTTAAACATATGGTAAATGTTAATTGGTGACCATGAAATCCATGACCTTTAAAGATCAGTAGGTCGGCCAACTAGCTTCTATAGCAGATAGCTGTAGGCAATGTTTTTTAAGCTTGACGTCCAGGTCAGCTCACTCTATAACCTTGACAACTTCACATAATTGTATAATGAATGACACAACAGCAGCTGGCAAAAAAATGGAAATACAGTGGAATACAGGGAAAACGTAACCGCAGAGAACTCATTAATAAACCCTTTGATCAGCATGTCTACTCGGCCGTCACAGCTTGTTTGCCCATGTATAAAGACTTGGTTACGCAATTAAGGTGTTATTTTTATACTCAAATGTGTATCGGCCACAACTTCTCACTCCCAACTCTTCTAATACTATTCTGTACACATGACATCTATTGCTTCTGTCCATCCGGGGAGAGGGATCCTCCTCTGTTGCTCTCCTGAAGGTTTCTTTCCTTTTTTCCCTGTGAAAGGTCATTTTTCAGGAGTTTTTCCTGTTCCGATGTGAGGTCAAAGGTCAGGGATGTCATATGTGTACAGATTGTAAATTTGTAATTTGTGATATTGGGCTATACAAAATAAACTGAATTGAAAAAAAAAGATTCTAATACCACCAGTGTGTCAGTCGGCATCTGACACCCACGCACTGTGGCACCTTTTAGCATCTATATGAGACAGACCAGGCTTTCAACTAACTCCAATGCAAACCCAACTAACTACAATATAAACCTAATTAACTCCAATGCAAACTGAACTAACTACAATGTAAACCTAACTAACTCCAATGCAAACCCAACTAACTACAATATAAACCTAATTAACTCCAATGCAAACCAAACTAACTCCAATGTAAACCTAACTAACTCCAATGTAAACCTAACTAACTCCAATGTAAACCTAACTAACTCCAATGTAAACCTAATTAACTACAATATAAACCTAACTAACTCCAATGTAAACCTAACTAACTCCAATATAAACCTAATTAACTCCAATGTAAACCTAATTAACTCCAATGTAAACCTAACTAACTCCAATATAAACCTAATTAACTCCAATGTAAACCTAACTAACTCCAATATAAACCTAATTAACTCCAATATAAACCTAATTAACTCCAATGTAAACTTAATTAACTCCAATATAAACCTAATTAACTCCAATGTAAACCTAACTAACTCCAATGTAAACCTAATTAACTCCAATGTAAACCTAATTAACTACAATATAAACCTAACTAACTCCAATGTAAACCTAACTAACTCCAATATAAACCTAATTAACTCCAATGTAAACCTAATTAACTCCAATGTAAACCTAACTAACTCCAATATAAACCTAATTAACTCCAATATAAACCTAATTAACTCCAATGTAAACTTAATTAACTCCAATATAAACCTAATTAACTCCAATGTAAACCTAACTAACTCCAATATGAACCTAATTAACTCCAATGTAAACCTAACTAACTCCAATATAAACCTAACTAACTACAATATAAACCTAATTAACTCCAATATAAACCTAATTAACTCCAATAGAAACCTAACTAACTACAATATAAACCTAACTAACTCCAATGTAAACCTAACTAACTACAATATAAACCTAACTAACTACAATATAAACCTAACTACAATATAAACCTAACTAACTACAATATAAACCTAACTAACTACAATGTAAACCTAACTAACTACAATATAAACCTAATTAACTCCAATAGAAACCTAACTAACTACAATATAAACCTAACTAACTACAATATAAACCTAACTACAATATAAACCTAACTAACTACAATATAAACCAAACTAACTACAATATAAACCTAATTAACTCCAATGTAAACCTAATTAACTCCAATGTAAACCTAATTAACTCCAATGTAAATCTAACTAACTCCAATGTAAATCTAATTAACTCCAATGTAAATCTAACTACCTCCAATGCAAACTCAACCATAGACCATAACTGATGTAGTATTAACAGTAACAAAGTCTTTGTAGAGGGGAGGTTGGATGGGTCGAACCAACATAGGACCTTTGCCCAGGAGACTGCTGTTTGTGTCCTGTGCAAAACAGAGTTTTGTTGTGTCAGTAAACCTAAAAATTAAGCAAACCCACGTTGAAAGTTTATTTTGAAAAGACTCTGTGCTTGTAACAAGCAAAAACTGATACGCCATCCCTGTTCACTCAAGGGAAGCCTAGAACATCATAGTTTGATGTGTAGGGCCACTGACCAAACGTCAATATTGGACAGATTGTCTTGGTTTTGAGAACATAGTTCTGGGGCTTTTAAAAAATAGAAAATAGATCTCAGTCAATAAATCCCTCATTTCTGTATCTGTGACACTGTGGAAAAGTGGGCCTCTTGTACCCCTGACCTAGTAAGTTTATTTGAACAAGATTGTGTTTTGTCAGTTAGTAACAAGAGCATACATCACAATATTCACAGTCACAGGTAGTCAAGGGGTCCTGGAAATCTTAATTATATGCGTGTTTGATAAATCTGGAGAATCTGCTACCATATTCCCTGAGATATGATTCATGTTTTTAGCTGAAGGCGCGAAATGCAACAAGTTCATACAAAGTGTTGGCCAACCATGTCTGAGTGTTTAGAGTTGCAAGAGGGGCGAGACATAATCATTCAAAAAGAGGATCACCGCTCACACATTTGGATCATCTTGAGCATGCTTGTCGGTCTGTATTCATTTTAGTTGTTTGCTTTGGTGAGTGACCAAAGGGATGATACTGTGGATACAAGCAGCTGAGATGAGGTTTCTCAGCAGTTTAGCAGTATACTAGGCCAGCTGATTAAAAACACCTCGTCTTTTAAATGCTCTTTTACCACCAAGCTCCCTAGATTAAGGGGAATTAATATTAAACCAATTGAAATTAAAGTTTTTTATTGTCAAGGAACTTTCTCAAAAGAGGCTCTCTACTAGGACTCAACATGTGAATGGATTCATTACTCCACAATTTAGTAATTGTTTTTTAAGTAAAGTTTCTGTAAAACAATCGAGAAAATGTTTACAGATTAAAAAACAGTTTTTCATCAGCAAATTAAATACTTGAAAAATCCAGATTCTGCCTTAATGCAAAAATAATGTAATAAGACACAGCAGAGCTTTAAAATAAATGCTAACACATCTTAGTTCAGTGTGTTGGCATGCTTACGTTTGTTAAACGCTCAAGATCGATTGGGATGTCATTAGTTTTGCAGGTATTAGGTCATAAACAGAGAAAACCGTAGTTTTCTCTGGCCCTCTCCCCAATCTGATCAATGATGACATGTATAGCCGCATGTCGTCGTTCAACCGCTGGTTGTCCAGGTGGTGCCCAGCAAACAATGTGGGCTACATAGATAACTGGCAGACTTTCTGGGGAAAGCCTGATCTGATGAGTCGAGACGGCATTCATCCCACTTGGGATGGAGCGCGTCTCATTTCTGCGAACATGGCCAAGTTGATTAGCGGACTTAATCCATGACCCAGAGTTCAGATCAGGAAGCAGAAGCAGAGTTGTAGTCTTCCACCCTTCTCTGCACTTCCATTCGAGCAGTTACCCACCCTTAACCTTAACTCTATAGAGACTGTGTCTGTCCCACGGCCACTTAAATTAATTAAATCAAAAGTAACCAGAAGAGGAGTCATACAAAATAACCTCATAAAGGTTAACATCACTACTGCCACAGTGCAACAAAAGAAGAGAATTAAATGTGGACTCCTAAATATTAGATCTCTGTCATCTAAAGCTGTATTAGTAAATGATTTAATATCAGACAATCACATTGATTTATTGTGTCTTACTGAAACCTGGCTGAGGCATGAAGAATATGTCAACCTAAATGAATCAACTCCTCCAAGTCATATTAATACTCACATTCCTCGAGGCACCGGCCGAGGAGGTGGAGTAGCAGCCATCTTTGACTCAAGCCTATTAATGAATCCTAAACCTAAACTAAACTACAACTCATTTGAAAGCCTTGTTCTTAGTCTTTCACATCCAACCTGTAAAACATTACAGCCAATTCTATTTGTTATACTGTACCGGCCACCAGGTCCATATTCAGAATTTATATCTGAATTTTCTGAGTGTTTATCAAGTTTAGTCCTTAAAACTGATAAGGTTATTATTGTAGGAGATTTTAATATTCATGTGGATATTGACAATGATTGCCTTAGTACTGCATTTATCTCATTGTTGGACTCGATTGGCTTCTGTCAGAGAGTACAGAAACCCACTCACTGCTTTGGCCACACCCTCGACCTTGTTCTTACATATGGCATTGACATTGAGCATTTGGAGGTCTTCCCACAGAACCCTCTTCTGTCAGACCATTACCTCATAACTTTTGAGTTTATACTCCCGGAGTATACACCGTTAGTCAAAAGTTTCTACACCAGATGTCTAACTGACAGTGCTGTAGCTAAATTTATAGAAAAGATTCCTTCTGCATTTGATTCAATACCACGTCTCAATGTGACAGAGGACTCCTGTGCTAACTTTAGTCCGTCCCAGATTGATCATATTGTCGATAGTGCTACAGGCTCACTGAGAATGACACTAGACTTGATAGCCCCACTGAAGAAAAAGACAGTGAGGCAAAGGAGGTTTGCTCCCTGGTATAACCCTCAGACCCGCGACCTAAAGCAAACTTCACGAAAGCTTGAAAGCATATGGCGTTCCACCAATCTGGAAGAATCACGCTTAGTTTGGCGAGATAGTCTTAAAACATATAAAAAGGCTCTCCGTAATGCCAGAGCAGCCTATTACTCATCAGTAATAGAGAAAAATAAGAACAACCCCAGGGTTCTCTTTAGCACTGTAGCCAGGCTGACAGAGAGTCACAGCTCTGTGGAGCCGTGTATTCCTATAGACCTCAGTAGTAATGACTTCATGAACTTCTTCAATGAAAAGATTTTAACTATTAGAGGCAAGATTGATGCTCTCTTGCCCTTAACTACTACCGATCTGTCATCAAGAGGAGTGGCCTTGGAAACGGCTGTATGCCCTGGTGTATATTTGGATAGCTTTTCTCCCATTCCCCTAGACCAATTGTCCTCAATGGTTTCTACTTCTAAACCGTCTACCTGTCTCTTAGACCCCATCCCAACGAGGCTGCTTAAAGACGTGTTGCCTTTAATTGGCACCTCTCTGCTGGATATTGTTAATGTGTCTTTGCTAACAGGCCATGTACCACATTCCTTCAAATTAGCTGTAATTAAACCTCTCCTGAAAAAGCCCACTCTTAATCCAGGTGTTGGCTAACTACAGACCAATCTCTAACCTTCCCTTCCTCTCTAAGATCCTTGAGAAAGTAGTCGCAAATCAGTTGTGCGACTTCCTACATCAGAATAGTTTATTTGAGGAGTTTCAGTCAGGATTTAGAAAACACCACAGCACAGAGACAGCACTGGTGAAAATTACAAATGACCTCCTAATTGCATCAGATAAAGGACTCATCTCCGTACTGGTATTATTAGACCTTAGTGCTGCGTTCGACACCATTCATCATGACATCCTATTACAGAGACTGGATCAGTCGATTGGCATTTCAGGTACCGCACTAAGTTGGTTTAAATCCTATTTATCAGATCGATCTCAATTTGTATTTGTAAACGATGAAGCCTCAATGACCACCAACGTTAATCACGGAGTTCCACAAGGTTCTGTGCTTGGACCAATTTTATTTACCTTATATATGCTTCCTTTGGGCAATATTATCAGGAAACACTGCATAAACTTTCATTGCTATGCAGACGATACTCAACTATATCTATCGATCAAACCAGAGGAGACCAACCAGCTCGCTAAAATTCAAGAATGTCTTAAAGACATAAAAACATGGATGACCTGCAACTTCCTGATGTTAAACTCAGACAAAACTGAAGTTATTTTACTGGGCCCTGAACACCTCAGAGATCAATTATCTGGTGATGTGGTTTCTGTAGATGGCATTTCCCTCGCATCCAACACCACTGTAAAGAATCTAGGCGTTATCTTTGACCGAGACTTGTCCTTTAACTCCCACGTTAAGCAAATCTCAAGGATTGCATTTTTTCATCTACGTAACATTTCAAAAATCAGGCACATCTTGTCTCAAAAAGATGCAGAAAAGCTGGTTCACGCGTTTGTTACTTCCAGACTAGATTACTGCAACTCCTTATTATCAGGCTGCCCTAATAAGTCTCTTAAATCCCTCCAGTTGATCCAGAATGCTGCAGCTCGTGTACTTACAAAAACTAAGAAAAGAGATCACATTACTCCTGTATTAGCTGCGCTGCACTGGCTCCCTGTAAAATTAAGAATCACATTTAAAATTCTTCTCCTCACCTACAAAGCCTTGATTGGTGATGCACCATCATATCTTAAGGAGCTTGTAGTACCATATTGCCCCACTAGAGAGCTGCGCTCACTAAATGCGGGGCTACTTGTGGTTCCTAGAGTCCTAAAAAGTAGGATGGGAGCAAGAGCCTTCAGTTATCAAGCTCCTCTTTTATGGAACCAGCTTCCACTTTCAGTCCGGGAGGCAGACACAGTCACCTCATTCAAGAATAGACTTAAGACTTTCCTGTTTGATAGTGCTTATAGTTAGGGCTGAATCAGGTTTGCCCTGGTCGAGCCCCTTGATATGCTGCTATAGGCTTATAGGCTGCTGGGGGATGTTTAAGGATACACTGAGCACCTCTCTCCTCTTCTCTCTCTCCTTATGGATACATTTACATCTCTCCATTGCACCTTATTAACTCTGCTTCCTCCCCGGAGTCGTTGTGACTTCACGTCTCATAGGGTCCATTGGACCTGGAGGTGTCTGATGCCTGGTGAGCCGGCCTCCCACCGTGGCCCTGCTGATGCCCCGCCCCCTCCTCTCTACCTCCTTCTGTTTCATGGATTGGAGTTCCATTCATACATTGTCATATTCATGTAATGTGTTTATGTAACTTTGTAAATGCTGTTCATTCTGTACACATGACATCTATTGCTTCTGTCCATCCGGGGAGAGGGATCCTCCTCTGTTGCTCTCCTGAAGGTTTCTTCCCTTTTTTCCCTGTGAAAGGTTATTTTTGGGGAGTTTTTCCTGATTCGATGTGAGGTCCTGGGACAGGGATGTCGTATGTGTACAGATTGTAAAGCCCTCTGAGGCAAATTTGTAATTTGTGATATTGGGCTATATAAAATAAACTGAATTGAAAACAAAAGTATTGGTTAAGTAATTCGACCTGATGGTGGCGATGGACAAGAGGCTATGGTATCACTAAAGTTATTACAAGTCATTCTGAGGGGGACATGAATGTGGACACAAAGTTCTACAGAAATCCATCAAAACAGTCGTCTTTTCACTGACATCGCCAAATGTCGACCTCATGGCGAAAGTCAAGGATGATTAATGTCAGGAGGATTCATCCTCTGGGGAGTCTGAATGTCGCGTGGTTTTTTTTGCTGGCTACAGGAAGTCAGAGGATCACCAAAGTCATCGTCTTGCCACTAAGAATAACTACCACCTTTTAATGATATCCAACCAAAGGTCTGGGCCATAGTGGTGGATGGACCACCTGACAGATAGACATCGACATCCTTAGAACCATGCCACTAGCATGGCTAAAAATCCAATGCCGGCCTTGATTTGCAACATTGCCCACAATAGCCTCATTCAGCCAAAGGATATGGCAACATTTCTGACAACGGTACACATCATCATATCGCCCCACCACAGTTATTTATATAATACAACCGAGTGGACGCCTGCCTTCAATCAAGTCACTGAGCAGACCAAAGAAAAACTGAGACCTCACGCACAGCTAAATACAGCCGGAGACACTTTTTGAATAACGTGTTCCTACCTGTCTGTTTGTATCACAAGTGTGTTGCAACAGGATGAGATGGCATCTGCAGATGACTCCTCCAGCTCCGTAGCACAACACCGGCCCGCAATCTGTCACTGTTTTTGCGTCATCTCACAGAGCAGAACATCTCTTATTTTGGGACTCTATGTGTGTGCTGTTCTTTTGTCCATCGGCCACACGGAGCAGCCGGCATCCCACCAACTGCCCCCCCAATTACACACCCTGCCCTCTGACACACAGCGACCGGCGTCTCGGTTCAGGTGTAATTTCACGACACAGGCTGGTTATCATCGCCACTCGCCCAGCGACACCAGCGTCCTTCCGAGGACAGCTTATTCAGCCCGCCGTCCGCCTCATCAATCTACATCTGGGCGACTGGCAACATGTGGGTTTGTTAATAGATCGGCTCGTTTTTTTTTTTTCTTTCTCAGATTGCATTTACAAATAGGTGATTTGTCTGTTGCTTTTTTCTGTTTTTGCTTGTCAACTGCGAATGGGGACAAAGGTAAAAGGTTTTAGCTCATGCTCAGAACTACTATGCCTTCAACTGCGTATGGATTAATTCATACATTATATATATATATATATATATCCATCCGTCTGTGTGTATAACAGGTTATGCTTCTCTCGATGAAAAATCAATTCATGTCCATAAATACCTTCGCTGTGTGCTCTTATGGGCATCCATATAATACATCCCGCAGAGCTCCCCATCTTTTCTTTTTTCAAAAGTGCAGTTTGGATCATTGTTATACTTTTACCGCCTCGGTTAATAGACCCCCACCCCCCTCGGTTGCCTTGGCAACACGCAGGTAAGTGGAAAGGAGTGCTCAGTTCGCCACGCAGCATGAAGCCCATTTCTAAAACTGTTGACCTATAAAAGCATACACCCACCAACACGAGGGGGCTTCCAGGGCCATATGTGTTTTGGAATCCGTGTGTGAAGACAGCAATAGCAGAAAGAAAAATCAATAATCCAATTTATATAAACATAAATATATATAGATATACACACATATGTATACATATATATATATATACACACACATATGTATACATGTATATATACACACACACAGGGCCTGTGTTGCCTTTGTCCAAGTTTATTATTGAATTATGATATTTATGTGTATGTGCACTTGTGGAGCAAACTGTGAACACAGTCTTCTTTCTATATGACAGCACACACTGCGTATAGAGGACTCTGCAGTTTGGGAACACAAATCTGTCTTCTTCAGTCTCTCGCAGGAAATGTCTCGTACTCTGCATCTCTCTTCCTCCATCTATCGCACCAACTCCCAACTTCATCCCTCCCTCTTCTCCCCCCTCTCCTCCTCCATCTTCGCAGATTCTGTCGCCTTTTTTTTGCGGAAATTAGGTTGCCGTTCTTCGTCTCCATTCTCCCTCTCTCCTTTTGTCTGCAGAGTTGTCACTCACCCTTTCGCATACCCCCATTGTTGCTTTGTGTCACCCCTTTACCTCTCCATTCTCCCTTCATCCTCCCTTGTTTCTTCCCCCTGGGCTTTGCTGTGTCTCATCTATCAGAAGCTCCAGACAGCTGTCTATTCCCTGCAGGCGGGCCATCAGAGACATTGACCATATGGGGGGGGGGGTTGTTTCCTCTTTCCATTTTTTAAGCACATTTTCCCCGAAACACTTGTATTGCCGTTCTTTTTGGTTGCTCTACTTTTTGCTCCTCGCTGAATCTTGCAGGCCGTTGAGAGCCAAACTGCGTTGTTTGTGGTGTGTGTGTGTGTGTGTGTGTGTGTATTTTTGGGACGAAACCACGGACCCGAGGTGTGTATCGAGGGACCATTAGGGACAGTTGCACATCTCAGCTGTATCGTTCGGGCTGTTTAAACTCAAATTGTTTAAAGGCCACCAGGTATTTTTGTCTTGGTTATTTTTGTATGCATGGCAGAGAACATTTGCGATATCAAAATTACAAAAAAAAATTACAAATAAATGTTGTTGGTTGTTATGACAAATAAAATGTCAGCTTGAGTTAGATATTGGTCACTTTCAGCACGGCACACCACATTCAGAATAGAATGCAGGTAATAATTTTAACGCTGCACCAATCAATATTCTTCTATGAATTAAAAGGATCAAATGAATGTGTGTAATGTTGAAGGGGGTCACTGGCGGAGACGAACCCTCTCACTGCTGCTTTTCAGTGAAAGAGCTCTGATAAACCCCGCTGCAGGCTTCCTGCACGGCACAAAATGGCACCTATAGTTAGCTGAAGGGAACATTCAGCACCTAATGAGCCCCATTTTTCAAAAGCAGGAGCCATTGTGTTGGTTTACTCATAAAGGATAACATGTCATCTTGTAAGCTTTGCAAAAACCCTCCGAAATATCAGGTAGCAAATCCTTTGGGGGAGTTTAACAAGCCCGTCGTCAGGAAACATAAAGAGTCATGGAGCTGAGATTAAGTTTCACGGTCGTGCAATGAGATCCGCAAAGTGATTTCCTGCAACGCCAAGCTCGAGAGCGGCGGACTTCGGTCGTGACGTAGAAGACCGAGAGTGAGCCGCGCGTGAGGAGCACGTACTTGTTAATTTAAAAGAAAGACCCCCCCCCCAAAAAAAGATTTCAAAAGCTGACACGTCCTGTCACATACTTTGCAATTTCCACTCGCACTATTTCGTTCCCACCGGCAGGCGTCCGCTCGCTTGACGGATCGACCGGGCCGTTGTCCGTTGGAGAATCCCCCCCACCATGTCAGTGTCTTTAAGCTCCATCGTCCCCCATTAATCACAGAGTGAGTCATTATAGGAATCCTTCAGACAGAGGTCTTATTGTATGTAACCTGTCGCTTTTCTCATCCCTCTCCTCAAGGTGAATCCAATTAATGGATACGGTGCAAAGATGATTAATGGCATGGAATTTATGGCAGGTTTTTGATGAGTCTAGGTAATTGTCCAAGTCTTTAAAAGCCCATTCAATTCAAGAGAGGGGGGAGGGTGTAAATCTACTTTTTGCAAATGTCGTGAATGTGGCATCACATTTACTTTCGCAATCCAGTGATGCCAAACTGTAAAATACTTTATTACCCCCACAACTCTCTCTCCACCCTTGTGCTCGCCCAGCTCGGTGGCATTTGGGCCGTTGGATCATAACCTCGGCCGATTGTCGTGTCTGTCCGAGAGCGATAAGCTCTCTAAAACATGTCAGTATCGCTGCTGGCAGGGAACAGCTGCAGGGGACCACGAACTGGCTTCAGGGGACCACCGAGTCCAGCTGAAGTCAGTGGCAGCGATTCATTTACTGTGCTTCCATTCCCGAAAAAAGTAAAGAAAAAAAACCCCTCTTTAAACTAAAACTGACTATGACAGATTGGAGTTGTATGTGTTTACAGGCCGAGCTGTCGCCGCTGGTTGAGCTGAACCTCCGTGAATAAACGCTTGAGCAAATTAGCTGACTGGCAAAGTTGGACGGCAGCGAGAAGAAGTATGAAAAGAAAACAAAGTGCTACATTACTTAGAAAAACTCTCGATCACTTTCTACGGGAAAAGAAAATCTTAATTCAAGGGTCTTTGGAGAAAGCTCAGTTGTCAGTTGCTGTAGACCGGCTGGATCTTTAAGGCTGTAGCGGGATCAGCCTTAAAGCTAGAGTGAAGATACTGGTGTCATATTAAACTAGACGACCCAACGAATCCTTCAGTAACAACCATGTCTCTCGACGCTGTCTCCTGATCCTGTGATCCTACCCATTGATCTTTCTCTCTCATCTTTATTCATTATAAACTTACCATAGCCATTGGTAAATTGAGGTTCTTAGTCATCCGACCACTCAAAGCTATTTTACACTACAAGGTGCCACCTGCCAATCAGGACTCTAACTAACCATTCATACCCATGCGGGAGCAATTTGTGGTTAAGTGTCTTCCCCAAGGACACATCGACATGGAATAGTGGAGCTGGGGATCAATCCGCCGATGCTCTGATTGAAGGACGACCCTGCTCTACCACCGAGCCACAGTCGGCCCTGTTCTTTGGTTAAGTGAAGAGAGAGCTGACGTTACGGAGGACCTTCTTTGTGGCAGTGGGGATACTGTTCATCTGGGGGGGCGGGACCGGCTGCGGCCACAAAGCTATACGAAGAGAATAAAGAGAAGCCGACAACCAATCACATTATGGTTCTTTTTACTCGTGCAGGCGAACGTGCTGCTGTGTGTCAGCCACAGCTTCTGATGCATGCGTTCCAGTGAAGAACCGTGTCCCTGCAGCCTGTCTGATGAGCTCCACTGGTGATGACCTCCCATCTCTCTGTCTCCCAGAATTATTTTCACTCCTCAGAATACAGTGTGTTAACCCACACTGCAGAGATACAATACAAAGTATGGGTTTGTGCCCCCATTCAATGCAGTATCTCCTTTTATTATGTAAAAAAAAAAAAAAAAAGGTTTCCTTTCTAAGTAACCGAGCAGAAAATATGATCAGATTCTGTCAATATCTAAAGTTATATTGACTTCCATGTAATACTTTGTGTGACGTATGAAAACCTTCAGTGATGAGAGCTCAGTGACGCTGATCCGACACTCCGGTGTAACAACATAATAGATGAGGCCATTTAAAACGCGGTGAGTCTATACACACTGCATTAGTGTGATGACTCATGCGTTGTTTTTGCACCACAGCCATCAATAAATATGACACGATAGATAGGGAGACTCGTATTATTCTCACTTTGCCTGCCTCGAGAAATTATTTATGGGCATAATTCCTTTCATGAATACGATTCAACAACCTGAACAGACAAAAAGGAGGGCGGGAAGGTCCCATCCACACAAAATACAGGATGCTGTTGGGGCACTTACGAGAGGGTCCTCTCCAGCCGCCCTGCTGTGGAGCCAATGATTTCTCCGAGGGTACAGAAGGTCTGGCCCAGAAAGTCCTTGGGGGGGGGGGGGGGGGGGATAGAAGAGACAGTGTTAATTGCATGACAGGACCCAGATGGAGTCCAGACATTCACAGTTCGGTAAATACGATGTGAGAAACTTAAAGAACAGTTTTGGGTTGCTGTAATCAATCCTAGTGTACATGATGGCCTTCAAAAGGGAAACATTGCCAATTTTCCACTGGCTTTGTATCACTACAATGCAAATGTTCAACCTCCCTCTGTGCAATCGCCAAGATCCCCCCGCACATTTGCCGGCAAGGGCGATTCCAGTAATTTGTAAGTGAGGCATAAGAAATGACAAGCAATAGCAGCTTTGACAATTGAATTGGCTGAGAAAACATTGGGCATAATGTTCAGGTTTATGTGACCCAATATGGGATGTATTACAAGAGAAGTGGCATAAGATAAGATAAGATAATCCTTTATTAGTGTGGCACAATTCCTGGTATCTTACTCAGGCACAATGGTGTTGGAGGTGAAGGGTAATTACTCCCAATCATAGACTGTATTTAAGAAGAAGACGTAGACATTGTGAAGTCACCCATTGGTTTGCAGACAGATTTGAAGCCCTTGAGTTTGACGATTTCGCTGTCGCCATTTTGTATTATGGCTGTCGCCATTTGGGCTTTTTGCAAACTAAGGTTATCATTCTTGGAATGCGGAGTGAGGTAGAGACGCCATATACGGACGGCTCTGGTAGCAGCAGCAACCTGTCAATCACAGTAAGCCCGCCCTAAGCATACCATGCTTTATGGTTTATTTGACTCTAAATTTACCATAATTTATGAAATGAACATCATGCTGTATTGAAGAAGACTTGAAAATAGAAATTAGACCATAACCTGCTTACAATATTTAATGAGGTAATAAATCAAATGACTTCCATACATTCTGACTTCTTTAGCAACCGGAGGAGTTGCCCCCTGCTGGTCAGTAGAAATAATGCAAGTTTTAAGATAATTCCACCTCACTCAGCAGAACTAAAGGTTGCCCCCTGCTGGTCAGTAGAAATAATGCAAGTTTTAAGATAATTCCACCTCACTCGGCAGAACTAAAGGTTGCCCCCTGCTGGTCAGTAGAAATAATGCAAGTTTTAAGATAATTCCACCTCACTTGGCAGAACTAAAGGTTGCCGCCTGCTGCCAACGCATCAAGTGCCGCAGCTTTGTCAGTGCCCCACGGCCTCTGATACCGTGGTACCAAGGCACCCTTTATCGCCTGTATGAGACGAATCGGGCTTCCAGCTACCTTCAACGAAAACCCATCTTCATAATTATTATACTATCAATGCAACTTTAGTGGTTTAAAAAGCTAGAGACAAACAACTCAGGCAGGTGGGAGATTGAGGATGGATGGGTAAAACAAACTTTCACCCAGGAGACCACTGTTCATGTCCCTAATGAAACCAAGACGAGAGTTTAGTATGAAAAAGACCATAACTTTGAAATATATGTACTTAATTAGTCCCCCCATCACTTCCATTGAAATCCCACTTAGAAGGGGATTTCACTAATAGCACTTTATAGCCTGGATGGACTGAGCAAGTAATCACAGCATGTCTCAACCTTCATATGCGCTCCTGACTAATGTGAAGATGAACTTAAAAAAATGTGAGCCTATCCTTTAATTAACGCCGCGCTTGGTGCAATGCATAATGCATCTCTAAGACACTGCAGTGTGCTCAGTTTGTTACAGATTCCCATTTATTTCAGGAGCTCTTTAACTTCTTTTTCATCATATGAATTCATTGTTAGCATGGGGGAACCAGCTCATTAAAGTACATGAACATTAAACTAATTACTCTACACATTTCTGTACCAGCTGTGCTTTTCAAAAACTGAAGATAAACTCAGTGGGGATAGTAATAAAGATATTAAAGTTATTAAAGTTCCATCAAAGTGTAATTTAATTTAACTGAAGTGTCACTTTAAATGTAACATTCAATTTAATTCCACCTGTTCTACAAGTACACATTAAACCCAACTAGGTCAAGCCCCGGAAGTCCTAGTGTTATTCAGGTTGCTTGTTGACTGATTGTTCTTGAAAGCACCACACTGCGCGTGAGGCCAGTCCTCACGGTGGAAAAAGAACCTTCTAGCAGCATTTTTCATTGAACAACAGAGTTTGAAGACAACCGCACCAAAGTACAGAGGAACGACACATGGCAGCATGGAAAACAAAAGCAGAGATGACACGACACAATTACGCTCCTGCACAGCAACGCGGCAGAGAGCAGGTGTGGGCGCGAGTCCCACAAAGCCGGATATGTTTGCGGCTGCGGTTAATACCCCGACATGAGCGGCGGCGGCTGCTTTCACTTTGAAGTCGAGTTCTGAAAGTTGCTGTACCTGAGCGAGCGATGAAACGCAGACAGACAAAATGAAGAACGAGACTACGTGGGAAGCTTTCCGCTGGTGTTTGTCCTTGATGAAATGAAAGAACTGGGAGAAAGAAATACGATGAACATGTAAGTGAATGATACACAGCTCTCTTCTGGGGACAATGGAATATATAATTTGAAATACAAAATAAAAAAGGAGACGAACGATAGGCCATTGAAACGCCGGGAGTGATGAGGATAATGTAGTCTGCATGTACACCACTCACCTTCTGCTCTCCCACATACGTTGATTTGTTGAGAAGGGGGGACAAAAAAAACAAACAGCTTAGTCAGAAGATGGATTTACATTACAGGCCCTCTAAATACCAAATAGATTCATTCATGGCAAATCATCGTCAGCCGCTGACCTCATTCACTGTAAATGAGCTTTAGTGGTTGTGAGTAACGCTGAAAGACAATGTGATACAGGGCTGAGTCATTTGAGTTGGACACATTGTGCTTACGTGTTTGGATATGTTGCAGCTTCTGGAGTCCACGTTGTACCTGCGGGAAACAAATGGGACGGATTGAAGAAGTTGTGACATTGCACTTCCAGAGATTATATTAGTCTTGAAAAAACAGAACAGTCTACTTCCAATAGCAAGAATTCTTTATAGAGTCAAAACTCTATCCCGCTAACTATATTGCAGTTACTACTAGTAGTAATGCTATATTACCTCAACATGAGGATCAGTATATTTGATAAGTATTTCCAAGTTATGGCAACGGTTATTTACACGATCTGCGTTTGTCGAATGACAATGATGTGTCAGTTCAAATGTTGCCACCGCAAGGAATTGTGGGGCGGAATGATCTACTTTCCTTTTGTCTTGGAAGAGCCAGTGTTTCCTATGCTGAAGGAGCTAATGAAGGAAGCATTGAAGCACCTTTCCTTAGCATTTAGAGGATTCGAACAGCTCTTATCATGGCAGCAAGTTAAAAACCACTGGGTCATTTCACTCTGTTAGGAACCTTCCAAAGCAAAAAATAACTATTCCACCGCAGCCCAGGTGGGAATATAACCCCTGAGTATGCTCTTTGGAGAGACTGGTGCAGAGAACACGATGGCGAAGGTATGACCTACCCTACTCTGCCTCTGATTGGCTTAAGCCACATTTACACCAAATCAGGTGTCGTGGCGATTAGGGCAGGGTTGTGTGAAGGCATGGACACCTGTGGCCCGTTAATGTCGGTTTCGGTCTTTAGTTCCTTCACGTAATACAAATATGGTTACGTGACGCCTGTTACATGATTGGCCACTGCAGCGTGATGTTGCTTTTCTCAACTTTCTGCTGCAAATTCCATACATTTTGAAAACACTAGGAGGAGTGAAAATGTGTAACTTATAGATATCACCAAAACCGTTCCTGTTTGTATTACAAGTCTTCTGAAATGTTATGTATTAATATGGAAATTGGGCATTATCAAATGCTAATTTGTGGTGAATTTATGAGAAATCTATAGCAGACTAAGTTTGGATGTGTTCTTCTAATTATGGAAGTAGAATAGCACAACATCTCAAAATTGGCCAATGCATGAAAAATAATGTTTTTGGCCTGGGTGTCACAGCCTCAAAAGAACCAAGAATAAAAGAAAATGTGAAAGTATCTTGAAGGTCTCCTGTAGTATCTGGGTTGTTTCACAGAGGCTATTTGATTGAAAATAGAAAAATTACCCGGCAAAGCAGCGGGGGTTTAAATTATGTACACAACACCAGTCTAATGGTGTCATCACAAACAATGTTCCTGTTCCATTTTCATGTTCAGACTCTAGACAAGCTTCTGCCACACAGACCCCACTGAGCAATGAAAACACTCGTCAGTGCCTTGATTACAGCTCCAGAGGCCTGTAAGTGATCTCTCCCTGCTTTTGATTAGGGATAACAGACACTTATTTAATCAGTTGGGCAATCAGGCAACCTTGGCAAGTGACATCTTTTTAAAAAAAAATCTCCTTTCATGATTGGACATCCCAGCATTTATTCTAATCTGTGATTAGCCCGGTCACTTAACCTGATCAGGCAAAATGAGCTTTTAACCAAACTGAAGACCTGCAGAGAGAGAAATTATTCAAATGCAATCACAGGTGTTGCTATTTTCATGTGGTTACTATGAATCCAGAGCACAGCAGAATGTATCCAAATTGAGTTGAGAAATGCTGTCAAGACTACTTACACATCAAACCGTAGATTTTGTTTCTCTTCAAAGAAGAAATCCAGGACGAACTTCCTGACGAAATCCGGATTCCGAGTATTATCGATGACCTCTGTCCTGCCAAACTACAAAAGTAGAGTGATAATTGGTGGTAATAACAGCATTGATTCACGAGAATGAATGTTATTAAGCTCCCATCGAGAAGGATACACCAGAGAAAGAAGTGAATCAAATGAATGAGATTCAGCAGCAACCCATATTACCATCGGACCATTTTAGGATTTGGAATCTCTGAATATGAATCTCCTTTCGGAAGAATACGACCACACTGTACCACACCTCATTGTGCTATGTGTAACTCCTTTGTCCCCAGAGAAATCAGAAAGCTCAATTTCAGCTACATTTGACCCAGCTCTACACCTTGCAAGTCCACAGGGTCCCAGGTCCCTGACAATCACACCGGTAATCCCCCCCCCCTGTTGGATTGGCAGCCTCACCTTCGTGCCCGGCCTCGACAGCACTGTGTAATGAGCTATTGATCTTGGCACTACCTCAATACCTCGACTCACTTCTTTAGTGCCCAGCGCACATAATCCGGGCTATCAACTGCGTCCCCGAGCCCGGCCATTACCAAGGCCGTGCAAGGGGAGCAAAGTGGACCACAGAGCCGACTGGGTGTATCGACCCGACGGGGAAAATCCTATGATATTTCCTCTTAGTGTTTCTATTTTCAGGGCTCGGGACCTTTGGTTTTTTTAATCCCACTCAGGCATGATTGGTTAATAGGCGCTGGGGCATTTCTGAAGGTTAAGGAATTACTTTGTAACTGGGGGGGTCCTAGAGTTAGCAGAGCAGCTGGAAAGGCAATCATTGGATCAGCAAAGGCTGTATACATATGTCTATCAAATGGGTCTGTATTTCTTTTAACTAGCTCTAATCTATCTCTTTGATTTGCTGGTCTTCAGTTTACCTCTGAGGAGAGATATTTATTTTTATTTATTTAAATAACAATGGAAGCAGTGCACAAAAGGAGGATTTGTGAGTTGTATCCCCCAATGTTGGTGGGGGGTTGGTGGTTCAATCCCCGCCCTAGTCGTTCTGTCCTTGAGCAAGACACTTAACCCTGAATTGCTCCCTGTAGCTGTGTCTACAGTGTATGAATGTAATATGGTTGTAAGTCGCTTTCGATAAAAGCGTCAGCTAAATGACATGTAATGGCGGCCTGTCCAGGGTGTCCCCTGCCTTCGCCCTATGTCAGCTGGGATAGGCTCCAGCGCCCCCGCGACCCTAATGAGGATAAGCGGTATTGAAAATGGATGGATGGATGGATAATGTGCACAGTAGTTATGTGTTGACTTGTAAAAGACTTTTTCGGGTAAATGAAATGGAATTCATGCAGACCACAGTCCAATAGTTCCTGAGGGAATCTGCAGGTCTGGCAACTAGGTGTGTTGTACAGTTTGTTTGTGAGGTATTGCAGTTAGAAGTGCTGCACAGCTGTCCTATAATATCAATAATGCATGGTATGGGATAGTAAGATGTTTGGATCTAGGAGCCTGGTGACACGGGGACTGTTTGTGAACTTCTGAGCTAACAGTTAACATGCTAGTCAGCCCAGATGTCCCCACAGCTCCCCGCGATCTTCTTTCTTTTTTCTCCGTACCGTTTACTAACTCGTGGCATCTGGTTCTGGGGATTGTAAATGGTTTAATTTAGTACAAACATGCTAACACTGATCGCAAATCATTTGACTTTGTGGAGCACTTTATACTCTGACAGAGGGGGGTCAAAGGTCAGCAGTATCGAGTTCGATCGGTTTGAACACCAATGGGGCGACTGTGCCTCGGTGGAAGAGCAGGGTTTACCTTCAATGAGATGATCGGCGGTTCGATCCCCGGCTGTGCTAGCCCATGTTGATGTGTCCTTGGGCAAGACACTTAACCCCAAATTGCTCCCGTAGCTGTGACTACTGTGTGTGAATGTTAGTTACTGCTGATGTGCAGGTGGAACCGTAGCCCCTCCCATCAGAGTGTGAATGGGTGAACGATGTCATGTAGTGTTAAAAGCACTGTACAAGTACAGATACAGGTCCATGATATCGTGAATATAAGTGTAAGTTGTTGTTTTTGAGTGGAGGCTCATATCCATTGGCTGGGAAGAATGTAATCTCCTGTGATCAGGACACAATTTAGTGCACAGCCTGGTGCTGCAGGGACAGCCATAAAAGAAGCAAAAATTACAATACAAAAAACAATAACTTCCCCCAAACCACAAAAAGAAGAAGAATTACTGCACAATGGAGGATGGTCTAGCTGGGGACATCCTGTTGGGCTATAGTGAGTTGCTCAAACAAATGCTACTTGCACCGATTGATTTTCTGTAATGCAAATGCACGATTTGTCCCTCAAAGGACAACGTTTGATTTACAATAGGTACTGTATTGCCATGATGCAAAAGAAACCTTCAAAACATTCAAGCAGAATTATCTGCTCACGCCGTGCACGTCCGAGAGCGCGATGTTTACTCTGCTGATTGCTCTGCGATTCATGGCGTGTTTTTTAGACAAAGCCCCGCCACGAGGAATAAAAAGGTGTGAGGTGTCTCGATGTGAGGGGATCAGCGGTGACAAAGCTCGCACTTTGAATTTGCAAATGGGTAAATAGAGCGACTAAAGACGGAATATCATAGGCAAATAATATGAGGGGAAATGAGGATAAGAGATGACAAGGAAATCTGTGCTGGGGAGACATAACTAAAAAAAGGAAAAAAGGGGACATTCAATGATGCAGTATTGAATGTAAAGTCAACTTTCCCCATCAAAAAAAAAGAAGAGCGACAGAGGGGCGAGGCGGAAAGAAGTCGTGAGGAGCAGATGATGCATATTTGATGAGACTGAATAAAGGAATATCAATGATATTAATTCCTTTTGTCAAGCATCAGAAACTTGAATTAATGAGATCCTTTTTTATTTATTCATTCCTTAACCTTTACTATTAATTCATCAGTTTGAGTCAAGTATATTACAGTTTTTTCAGACAGTGGTTACACTTCTGTGGGCAAGCGATGAGGTTGACTATTTTCAATTTTCTACAATAATGTTCTCAGGGTTTGCAGTGAGTTGCCTCTGAACTTTATCTTAAGTCCCTCCGCCGCCTCCACTCTAATACCCGACTGAGGGTAACTAGCGTCAAGGAATATTCTTGATGTCGATAATTTAGCATTCCTAAAAAAAAATACACACATGCAGTACACGTACAACTCACCTCCCTCCATTCTTTGGTTCCCACGGCCTGCAAATACAACACGACCACTGGAAGGAAGAAGAAGGAAAAAGGGGTAACCGTGAGGAAAATAGTAAAAAAAGAAAAATGAAGACAACATTCAATTATAGTGATTGGCCTGATAGTTTGTATATTTTAGCACCGGCAGCACCTGATATCAAAACACTCGGAATAAAATCAATGAGACCCACATCTATTTTCATTGGATCTATCAAAGCTAACAGCTTTGATAGATCCAATTATTTTAGATGAGAAAACTAAATAATTTTATAGACGATGTTGACAACATGAGCACTGTTCATTGTGCGTTTCCTCGCGCTTTAAGTAAACAGGTTTACTTTTTAACAGTTTTACAGATTTCTTGAAGACACGAACAAATGATACGGGATGGTGGTGTCCGATCAAAACACACTTACAAGGGCACTTAAGGGCAGTCAAAAATAACATTTAGATTTTTTAACGTTTTGCCACAAAAATTATTCACAAAAAAATACATATATATCTATATATATATATATATATATATACTTTTGAAGGCTTACATCAAGAAGCACATGGCCTGTACAAAAATTATACTATTACTACCGAACAATTTGGTTTTCTCTGCGCTAGCAGCAGGCTCGTCTTTTCGCCTCCCGACTGCTGAAACCATCAGTAGTCGCTGGATGAAAGACAACCGGTGAGATAACGTTACATTTCAACAAAGCCACGGTACCTAGCTAGTGTTGTGTGAAAAACGTTCAATTATCTTTTAAATTGACAAAACACGGTTCAAACGTGATCCAAAAGAAATATTGTTATCTCGTCATTGAGTATTTCTGAAATGACGCTCAAGCAGAGGAAGACACTATTTACACTCCGGTTCATTCATAATCTAAGTCTGTAATTCTCTCAGCAATTACTCCATCAGCTGATTGGGGGGCATGTACGTGGAATGAACCAATACGATTATTTGCAGTTTCTATAAACCAATCACATCGTTGTTGTCAAACCTTTAAATGGGTTCTCCTCTCTGCTGCTGTCAGTTGTCATTTCAGTTCAAACAGATGCAACCCACCTCCAACCCCGGCACCTCCAGCCTCCTCCAACCCAGGCACCTCCAGCCTCCTCCAACCCAGGCACCTCCAGCCTCCTCCATCCCAGGCACCTCCAGCCTCCTCCAACTCAGGCACCTCCAGCCTCCTCCAACCCAGGCACCTCCAGCCTCCTCCAACCCAGGCACCTCCTGCCTCCTCCCACCCAGGCACCTCCTCCATCCCAGGCACCTCCAGCCTCCTCCAACCCAGGCACCTCCAGCCTCCTCCAACCCAGGCACCTCCAGCCTCCTCCAACCCAGGCACCTCCAGCCTCCTCCATCCCAGGCACCTCCAGCCTCCTCCAACCCAGGCACCTCCAGCCTCCTCCAACCCAGGCACCTCCTGCCTCCTCCCACCCAGGCACCTCCAGCCTCCTCCAACCCAGGTACCTCCATCCTCCTCCAACCCAGGCACCTCCAGTCAGCATCAGTCCTGCTCATTATTCATCATCGGGTTACAGCAACTTCCTTCTTCACCACCAGCAGTGTCTGGACTCCATGGGGGATTCTGACTTCATCAGCATCACTAGCCCTTGTTTCTCCTAATTCAGGATGGAGTCCAATTGCACTTTGCACTATTCAAATATATGCAAATGTAATACATTATTGTTAAACTAAACAAGTTTCTCCTGATTGAAATAAAGTTATGTGGGGGACACTGGAAAGAAATGGGACATCACCTCACACCTAAGTTAAAGGTAAAGTAGGGGTCCCCTGACTAGTCATTATTCGTGCTCTACCGTTTACAAAGGCTCGTTGTGGTTTGTTCACCATACATTTGTCTTCCGAGGACATTTCTTTTTTTAAATACAACTGCATAAATGCGCAGTGCAATTACAACCAACAAATTCATCATGTTGTCATGTTTGAATATATAAGTTCTTGCTTACGCAAACAAACAACACTCACTAAAGGCTCTTTGTGTTGGTAATTGGCCGAGTGTTGCTGTATGTGTCTAGATGGGCGCCATCAGCCACTGTGCGCCTCTGTGAAGTTTGGACATTAGCTCTAACGAACTTCAGACTGTCTGGACCATCAGACAATTAAAAGTGTATTTTCCCTCCTAATGAGCAATTAACAGAGGGGAGATAACAGAGAGGGCGGCAGGCAGCAATCCTTTTGGGCATTTCGTCTTTAGAGGAAAACAATCTGCACTTTGTCAGATTGTTAACCACACGGGAAGACATACAGTGCTGCTTAAAAGGGTATTACAAGTTAATCATTTTGTGAATAACATGTTAGCCTTTCAATTAGATCACAGAAAGGAAAACAATAAAGGCAAACACACTCCAAGGATGAAATCTGCTTGCCTCAAGGTCACATCCCAATGCTCTCTCTGGCAAAGCTGAATTGATGCAGAAACTTAACAGACATCAAAGTCACGGCACCTTGATGTTTCCCCAAGGTTGCAGAGTAACAGCGCCACAGCCCGACAGTGGGCTCAGACTAATCCGCGGCGTCGGGCCGTGTCCTGAGAACCTGACTGATTGCGTTCTTTATGGGAAGTGACTGAGAAAGGAAAGAGCCCATCTGGTCGGCCACGGAGCGGCCGACTCACAAGGCAATTCGTTGTCTCTCCGATTCCCACTCCAACTTCTGACAACAGTTGAGCGCCCACCCAAGCAACTCTGGACAAGGAGGACTAGGAATTGAGTTCACATCACATTAAGTTCTCACGTGGATCCAGTATACAGTAAATAAGAAAGTTCTGAGGTGACAGACAAACACAAACATGGTCACTGGGGGCATTTTGTTCTCCCACATCCAATGTATTGTCCCTGTGCCTTCTCTTGAATGCACCTCTTGTCTATAACTGCAATCTTCTAACTAAGAAAAGAGATGGAGACATTTCCTGCCTCTGTCACCTCTCTAAAGGGGGCATTGACGCATGTGATGGGCATCATTACATAGGTATACAGGTAAATATCAAAAACATTTAAGAGTTTTGAATCGCTGAAAGTCCTTTGTTGGTTTGACCCGTCCGAGCTAAAGTTCCAAACAAGCTTTTACCCCCTTGCAGACTGTTCTTTCTACTACGTCAGTTGCTCTGACCGTCTCCTACAGAATCAGAACCTTTTATTGCCACGTATGTTTTCACATATAAGGAATTTGTCATGGCGGGTGATGCAGAGTTTTTTGATGAGTTGGGAGTGAGGACAGGTTGCCTAAAGCTAGCGCTCGCAAGAATTTCCCAGGCGAGCATTACTATGAGGCTAATTTTCTTCACCAATTATGCATTAAGCCACAAATATAACCGCAAAAGAATAAAATACTTACTGAAAGGTGTGTGTGTGTGTTTGTTTTCATTTTAATAATAATAAGAAAAGGTGCATTCAATACACCGCAGATCTCTGCAACCGCAGTTGTTCAGATTAGTGAGATTAGCCGTGGACAGACGCAGAGGTGCACACTCATGAGCTCCTGGCGGAGATTATATTTGCAACAATCGGATCATTTATATCAATGCATTTTAACCACCATGAGTGCAAGTTTTCCCATCTAATTAATAATTTCAGCAGACTGCGACAAGAACAATGTAATCTCCAGCATGCACACAGCGAGAGACGTTTCAAACCTGCCTACATTAAACTGCCCGTCCCGTCAGTGTGTTACGCGTTACTGAAAATGGCACGAGTGCACCTTCGGACTCATCGGGCTAATGCCGAACGAGCTGACAGCAACCTGTGTGAGGTTGTTTTGTTCGACTGGGGATTTCTGGCAGCCTGCCTCTTGCTTTTGTACTGCAGGAGAGTATAATCAGAGAGGAGGCAGACATAGACAGGATGCCACAGGTTTACATACAGGCTGGGGGGCACAAGCTGCCCACTGTGAGGTGAAACAGAGAGGTGGCAGGAGGCTGGGGGGGGGGGGGGGGGGGGGGGGACAGAAGGGAAGGGAGGGGAGGTGGAATAAGAATGACGAGAAGTTTGGGTGGAAGAAGGAATATGGAAATAGATGAGGGGCATAGAAGAAGAGGGCATGGAGGTAACGAGATGAGATGGATAAATGTTGGGGGGAATCCACTGTCAGGCGGTGGCAGATTTCAGATGGAGAAGGATGGCTCGTCTGTCAGAAATGCCTCACACACATCTCACGCAGCAATTTCAGGTGAGACGGAGTGGGAACACAAACCCCCGCTGATCTATTGATCTACTGCCAAGACAGGATAAGGCCAGAAAGCCCCAAAACCCTGAGGCCTGAGCAGCTATGACAAAGCTGCTCAGCTGGGAGCTAATATATATGGAGGGAACCTGCACCACGAAGGCTTTTATGTTTTCCTTTCTGTAAGTAAGTCGTGATTCTCAAATTCAAATTCGGATGTTCTGTGTGGATTTTTCATTGCCGGAAAGGAATAATAAAATCAATAAATAATACATAAAAAAAGAAGAAGAAGATTGAATTCAAATAGTACAGCTTCAGGCCAGAACAACAACAAAAAGAAAGAAACAAAAAAAAGCTAACAAGGAACTGGAGTCAGAACATAATTCTGTGTGGGTCCATTGTTGAACGGCAGGTCCAAAATGTCGTGTCCCCTTCCACATGTTCAGGACAGACTGCTAGCAGACTGTCTAAAGGGCCCCAGAGGGACATAGAGGGACAGACCAACATCAACGCAAAATTATGGTTCTTGAAGTAACTGGGGGGGGGGGGGAGTCGATTAGCCTAGCTTGGCGTAAAGACTGGAAACAAGGCAAACAGCTAGCCCGGCTCTGTCTGTAGCTGTGGTCGAGCAGGGTCGTCCTTCAATAAGGTCCAATCCCTGGCTCCGCAAGTCTTTGTCGATTTTGTCCCTCAGGCAACGTTCTTAACCAGATCCAAATTGTGTGAAATGTGTGAATGGTTAGTTAGAGCCCCGATGGGCAGGTGCCACCTTGCATGGAAGCCCTTGTCATCAGTGTATGAATGGGTTTGAGTGGGTGAATGCTACAAAAAAAAATGCAACTGTTTCTTGTAACTATTTCTAGTGCTTAGCAAACTAGGTTCGTCACCTTTTGATTCCACCTCCGTGTCGACGGCATCAAAAACAACAACCAGCTAAAGGTGAACTGCACCACCCGCTTTGTTCAAGCTGAAATACTGAACTCAAATCTAGCGAAGCATTTAACAGCTGTCACCTTCCTGACCGAGGGGATACGTTTTGAAATGAACATGGCCGCTAAATGCCTCGGATGTGAGACGGACGACCATGGACGTCTGAATCAACGGGGGGCGAGGGGGGTCCTCAGATCTCATCAGGAGACCTCCAGGGTAATTAGAGACCAGTGACCTTTATTGAGACGGTGTGACTCGAGCCTTCATTCTCCTCCGCCACTGAGCATTATAATTTACAAGTGGAACTTGTCAACAAAACGTGTATACAATGGATGAGCCAGTGTTATGAAAGGAAAACATAATCATAATTTCTTCTGTTTGTAAGTGAGTGCCGTGACAGACTTTCTTCCTTACCCACTGCTTAAAAGCAATTTTCACAAAGTTCATACTCAAATACTTCGCAGCCGTACCGCAAAAACGTGATGACAAAGACTTTGTGTGTCACATAAATCATATAGTACATGTCTCAGAATATGGTTTTCCAAGGTGAGTCATTGTAAAACCACAGCAAGACGTTGAACAACTCTGAGGTAAAACCACACCTGCTATGCTATGACTAATAATATACCATAACTCCTACCTGCTAGTGAGTCACAATCCTAAAGCAGATGCAACAAAATGAAATGTTGAGAGTATCACGCAGTGTAGGAAATATCACAAATGTGACATGGCAATGGTGGAAGAATAATAATCCTCATTGATTTCACTACACATTTAATTGCATTTAATGTGAACTACTATCATTTCATCTGAACTACTATCGGACCGGTGGGAGCGGTGTATTGGTCTTTTCCAATACAGATTTAGACGCTCACGCATGTGGATGAAAACTGCCAGCACTCCACTGGAAAATGATGTTACATAAGAGAAGTGGGATGCTTCATATGGGAGCCTGTTGGAGGTTTAGATGGTGGTTGGATAGAAATACAAGTGGTGCGGAGCTCCGGGAGCTGCACACTGAGCACATGGAGCGGCTGAAAGATCGCCTCAGTGTTCACTCTCGCACTTTCAAGTTTTAACGAGCCAGCGTCGGAGATTGTCTTTCCGACTCGCAATTCAGAACTGAAATGATATCAATGTGATATAATAGGAGCCAGAAATGACGCTTCTTGAAGCCCAAAAGGTTGGATCCAGTGAGAGGGAAACAAAAAGAAGTACATCTATAAGGGGTTTGGAACGGCAAGGAAATATCTCATGAATTCCATTATTTTAATCTGGCTCTCAAAGAAGGAAATCGTACAGATGAGTTTGTCTCTGACCGAATGATAGAACTTGTGTCGCCCCCCCCCCCCCCCCCCCCCCCCCCCCTTCACCAGCCCATAATCTCAATTCTTCAGTTCAAATGAAGAGGACATTTATTTGCACCGGAGCCGTTTGCATCTCCCCAAGGGCGACATCAGTGTGTCTGAGGTCAAACATGCCCAGAATATGTTAAAACCCAGTCTGAGAATGGACCGGATAGTTTATCCAGCTGACTAGCAGCAAGGCAGAGCATGGCGTATGAATGGAGCATTGTTTCAAAATGAAAACATCCATCATTTAAAACATGTGACAGCTACTCTGAAACACTGACTGACTGGTGTGAATTGGTACACAGCATGCATGAGTGCTTTCCAAACGTAGCAAAATATTAGTGTCAAAATCAACACGTGATTGATTCGATTATTACGCCACATGTTGCTGACGTGTTTAATCCGGTTTATTAAGCTGTATAAGCATTCATTATGAGTTCTGTTTTCCCTCCTTTTAGCTCTGTTTTGGTCTCAATTGAGGGAAATATCTGTCTCCTGAAAATAAAAGGGACTTATTTTAAAGTACGTAGAATTCAAGTAGTTAGAAGAAGTTAAGTAACAAACCGTTTTTTAACCCAAAACATGATATGTTCTTTTCAAAACCTAACCAAGTAGTGTTGTTGCCCAAACGTTACATTTTATTCTCATTGTTGCGCCATGTTACTTAACATCTTAAGCCCTTTTGGCTTTTACCTGAATATTTATTAAGAAGGTTCTCTTTGATCTTGATCCCGTGCACATATGCCATGTTTGTAATCTGTCAGGTAAAAATGTCACAGAGAACCACGCTGGTTTCTTTCAGGCTGCTTACAATCCCAGCAGCCTCTGAATTAGGTAAAACAGCCTCTATGTTGCCGAAGAGAGGGGTGAGCAGGGTAAGTAGGTGAGACTCAACCAAAAACAAGCCGCCAGCTGTAAAAACCCAAACAATGAGCTTTGAAGACGCTAAAACTCTGCTTGGAGCTCAAGGGAGCTGCCGAGCTGGTGATGAATCTCTGTTGGTTGGTAGCAAGTTTCGCTTTGCATTCTATGAGAAATCACCCGGCAACATCGTTGAGCAGGAGGGGAAAAGATCAAGATCAAGATCACAGACAGTAGTAGGCGAGGCCGGAGGCTAAAGAATGAGAGAGTCTGAGATAAGTGGGAAAGAAAATATAATCGAGACCAAGAACCAATTTCAGCTCTGCAACCCTGAAAACTTTGTAACACTCTTTGTAAAGCATATTAGATTAAATAACCATCAAAGTAAAAAGTAAAAACTCTTGCAATGTAACCCAGCACAAAGAAATTGTGAGTCGAAAGAATAAGAAAGGTGAAAAGAACCGGAAGCTTTATTGCTTCACTGTAAAGTATGCCGTCTCTCATTCAGTATCTTTTCCAAACATCCAACATGAAACGGCAATGAGACATTTTTTTGCAAGCCAGCCTCCTGGATCCTCCCTCCAGACACACATTGATTGTTATACATCCGGAGCGTGTGGGCAGATATACCAAGAGGCATCGGGTAATTTGATGAAAGGAAGTAAGAGAAATAAATGTAATTTACACAATGACCAGGAAAACGCCATACAACCTCCCCAAGGGCAAACACTGAGTCGCCGATAAATTAGATAAAGAGAAGTGCTACAAAGTCTTTGCTCGGTGCATTCTTGTACAGAGCTGCAGCACAAAACTGCAGAGGAGAAAAAAAAGAAAATGATTTTCCCCATCGCATCCTTGAGGAGAATCTAATCAGGGCCAACGAGGCTCCGACGACCTCAGGTGTAACACACGAGACGGTGATTCAACACCGCTCTGGAATGGGAGTGAATATCAATAACTGAGTATCACAGAGCATCTTCAAGTACCATCAAAGTGTGGAAGCTTTTTTTCCTTTTTTTTGGGTTCCCATCTCTAATTTGCTCTCTCCTTCTATTTGTGTACGTGTCCCAAATGTGAAATCATGTTCTCCCGTCTTTCATGTCGGTGTTGTTACCGCTCTGCACTGTGGATTCCGTCATTGATCACTAACTTTGATTCCTTGGAGCCTCGCATTTGGTATTTTGCATTTGCATCGTCGTGGCCTCCGAGGCTCTTGCTGGCTTCTTCTGACTCTCTTCGTTTGCAGTGAGCTTCTTTCTTTTGGAGAGTGAAAGTTCACCCTTGACTTTAAGAGCCGAGTAAGATTAAGACCACGAAAACATGTTGAAAGCTCCTAAAAGGAAGTTAGTAAGTAGGTCAAGATTTTTTCGTGTCCTTTTTTTTTTGCAAAAGCGAACGCTGTTCTCTTCCGCAAACCACACGAGGAAAGCTCAGTCACTCATTGCAAAGAGGGCCTGATGACGCACGCCTGGTTTCACTTTCAGAATTGCAGAAACATTGGACAACAATACTTGAAAAAAAGTCTTGTCCTCTCTGGTTGAAGGATCGCCGGAACTTTGATAGGACTTAATTAGGTCACAAATCTACACCCACCAATAAGAATGATCACTTGTCCCTGGTTTGTCAAATGTTCTGCCCAAATGTTCTGCCCTGTTCCCCTGATGTATCCTCTTTGCATACCGCCACAGTCGGTGGTCACAATCACTGTGATGAACTTTATTATTTTGCAATTGTGACTGTGTGGGTGTGTTGTTTTATTGGAATCCTCTATGTTGGCACCATAGACTGTATATAAGAAGTGGAGGTAGTCACCGTGACGTCACCCGTTGGTTTGTGGACTACGCTTTCGAAGCCTTGATTTCAGCATTTTGGTCTTGGTTTTTGGCCGTCGCCATCTTGGTTTTTGGTCGTTGCCATCTTGTTTTTATTGCAACCAGAAGTGACACGAGATGGCAGAGCTAAGTGCAGCCAAACGCTGAGTAAGACGTTTATTAGGCAACTAAATTGTCACAATTAACTTTCTTGAACTGAAAACACGGACAACTCCCTCTGGAAATTTGTTTAAAATGTTAATAAACTAATGGATAATGTAACTGTTAAACTTGTTAATTGGTTTTCGACTGACATGATATATCAATTGAATGTTTCACTAAATAGAATATTTATTTAAAAAAAACACATCTGAGGTGTGTTCAGGTGACCTCCGTCTAATCGTGACTCATAGTGATCAAATAATTGGAGTCTGTCCTCCACTATGACTTGATAATCGGCACTTTAATGGCCCTTGGTATTGAAAACAGCGGGGTGTGAGGTGTGCCATTTCATCCATCCATCCATCCATTTCCAATACCGCTTATCCTCATTAGGGTCGCGGGGGCGCTGGAGCCTATCCCAGCTGACATAGGGCGAAGGCAGGGGACACCCTGGACAGGCCGCCAGTCCATCGAGGGCACATGTAGGGACATACAACCATTCACTCTCACATTCACACCTATGGGCAATTTAGAGATCAATTAACCTGCAGCATGTCTTTGGACTGTGGGAGGAAGCCGGAGAGCCCGGAGAGAACCCACGCTGCCACGGGGAGAACATGCAAACTCCACACAGAAGGACCGCTCCGACCGGGAATCGAACCCGCGGCCCTCTTGCTGTGAGGCGACAGTGCTAGCCACTACACCACCGTGCAGCCCGTGTGCCATTTCAATTTCAGTTAATCAGGTCATTATGTGACGAGACTTTCTGTGGTGCCTTACCACCTTTGCTTCCTTGCCAAGAAGTCGCGTGACGTAGAGCAGCCATTTGTGTTTCCTCCTAATGAAGCTGTAGCGTAAGTTCAGTCAAGAAGACCAAACTCTTGCATGCCTAAGCCCTATGTCAATCATTCCTCACGCATGCCAACTCATTGTTTACTTTACTTACTTGTCAATCAAGACACCAGCTGTTTAAATCTGCTGGTCTCCTTTATCCAATAAGCACAACAACAAAATAACATGGTTAGCCTATCATCTTGCTGCTGTCTCTCTACCTTCAGTTCATTCATGTTGCCGTTACGCACCCCTCCACCTCTCTATCTCCACCCAGTCTTCATCAGATCCATCAGCTTCATCAACTCATCGTTCTATCAGCCTCATCAGGGACGTTTGTTTCGAATGGTGGTTCTTGTTTCGGTCGGGGCTCTCCCTGAAGTTCCATTTAAGCTTCTATACCGAGCAATAACACGTTTTAATAAAGCGGGCTCCTCATATTCCTCACCTCGTCTACCATGGACCAACTTGGGGTGGTTATATACAGCTGACCCATTTACTGGGTGCGCTCTTTTAGCACTGAATAATATTAACATAAGAACGGAGTGATTAACTCACCTTCAGCTGTGTGATGTCAAGCAACTCTTTTCAGCCTGGTTTCATATTTGTGTATTTTTGTCTTTCTCTGTCCTGTGATGTTACTATATTTAGCATTTCCACAATCAGCCTCGACAGTAGTTCCTCCCATACGAGAAGCTCCGAGTTAGCGTGTAAAATGTGATTAAAACAGGCAGGTGGGAAGAGAGCGACTGATTGAGGAGGTCAATGTACGGCACCCACACGGTTAATGACTTCCTTCCTGTCATATACTGCCTGTTCTGTCTGTTTCTGGTCATTCTTTGCTCAAATCCCCACGTAGTTTTAGCAAACACTGGAATACTAATAGTAATCATTATCAAGTATCACCCTAATTTGTGTGCATATTAATGCAAAAATAACTATACATAATTCTGATGTGATTTTTTGTCCTCGACACTCTAATGTGCATTATTATCTTGTCGTATTAAAGAACTTTCTGCTACCAAACAGTTGTTTCCTGTACAGTTCAATTATGTGTGTAACTAAGTCGATCTATATCATTGTAAATGTATTCTATTACAGGTTTTCATACAGTTGTATATAATAATATTGCACATCCAACCTACTGGCAAGTTTTATTTAAATTAACTGAACAGATTACTGTTATCTTAGCAAACATATACTTATATTTTTCAATGGGTTTAAACCAGAGAGGATAGAAGACATGATCATTTAAAGGTCCTCTCCAGGCTTTGGTTTCTGTTCATTAGATTTACAATTTGTTTGTTTTTTCATTAAAAGAACCCCTTCAAGCCTTGAATTGGCTCCCACATAACCAGAATCTAATCAGTTCATCAGCAAGTGGACATTTTTGCCAAATTCTAAGAATGTTCCTCCAGGTGAGATATTGCATTCATAAGAATGGGTTGGACATCAGGTCACCTTGACTTTCACCTTTGACATTTGACTACCGGCATCTTGCTCCTCGTCTGATTCCCTTCTCTTGGCTGTAGCACCACGCTAAGGATGTGGAACGCTCCGCCCCGCACGTTGGCAGGATTGGTTCCTGAGGGATGTGACCCTTTCAGTCTCACCATGTGATTCTGTCATTTGTACGCTGTACTTTCAAGGTGTGTATGATCATATTATGTCTTGTGGGATATACAAAAAACACCATATGGACATTATTGATTTTCATTGGAGGGAGTTTTTCATTTTATAATTCAACTTAAATGCACATAATTGACCCTATATAAGCTTTGGCTTCGGGTTTGGCATTTTGACCGTTGCCATTTTGTTTGTGACACGAGAGGGAGGAGCTAAGTAATAATAATAATAACTACATAAGTATAAGTAAGTAATAAGTACAACTGAATGCTGAAGGAGGCGGCTGTAATAAGGAAGACTTGAAACTAGAGATTGAGACCATAAACTCGTGTTTACAATGTTTACTGAGGGAATAAATCAAGAGAGAAGTAGAGTCATTTATATAGACTTCTATACAACCAGAGGAGTCGCCCCCTGGTGGTCAGGAGAGAGAATGCAGCTTTAACACATGAAGCATAGACTTCTATACAACCAGAGGAGTCAGCAGAGAGGATGCACGTTTAAGGCACTTCAGCGTCGGCTTCACTTTTCAGAAGCGGAGGTTGCCGCCTGGTTCGGCCCTCCGCTGTGCCTTAAATCTCTTCCCTCTCGCCTGTGCCATCCTCGTGACTTAGGTTACAATTGGTAACAGCGTCTATAATGATTACATCTGTCCAGGGAGCTCTGAGAACTGTTCACCCCGTCGGCTTATGTTCTGGACTGAAGGAAAAACTCATGCACCACTTCTCCCTGTCTGTACTGGTTGGAGCCCAGTAGCCCCTCACATCTGCAGCCAGTCACGGGGCATTATGACCCGAGCCTGGAGACCAGATCGGGCGAGGAGTAAGACAGCTGTGTGACTCATTAAAAAGGCCCGACTGTCTGGCTGATTTGGGGGAACATTTGTCTGTGAAAGCTGCACCTGAGGGGCTCTCAAAGACGTTCAGCTGGTAGAAAGCTTCAGGGTCAGGAGGGCCAAAGTGGATAAACACCTAGAACTTGTAAAAGAGCAGTTTGGACTGCCAGCTGAAGAGAAATAAGATTTTCTTTGAAACGGCCCCTCGGCTCTTTGTGGTCTTTGTCGAGGGACAAACACACTCAGTCTTTTGAGTTTTCTGACTAAAGCACTTTCTTGGCATTTCTTCTGCCACACTTTGTGCGACATCTGTGAAGCTAAAAATGATTGTTATTTAATTATGGATTAAAACACAGCTGCAGGTGAAGGTAGTTCTTGCTAATGACAATTCTTGAAAAGTGTGTAAATTGATCCCTTGTAGCAGGCAGTCGAGTTTGATGAGTAATGTGTTAGAGTTACAGTGGAACTCCCTCCCCCCACACATAAGACAATCAGACTCCATCACATCATTCAAGTCTCACCTCAAAACTCACCTGTTCAAACTGGCATACTCTTTATAACTGGACCCTGTGCACGTCACATGTTTTTATGTTAATGTTCTGTTTTAAAGTTGTTCCTATCTTTCATGCTTTTATCTTTTATCCTGTATTTTATTGTAAGGTGACCTTGGGTGACTTGAAAGGCGCCTCCAAATAAAATGTATTATTATTATTATTATTAGTTGTACTGAATGACTTCCTAATTTCTCTCCCTAACACTTCCACAGCGTGTTACCGGGCTCTTTGTGTTTATTTAATGCCGCCCTGCCCTTTTTGTATCTCGTCATGTTTTATTCCTTTATTCTCTTCGATTGTAAAGACGCTGTGCTTCGAAAATAAAATAAATATTTGAGAGCTTCTTGTAATTTGCTGGCGGAGTGACAACCAGACCGCGTCCCCGCAGACAGACGATTGGCCTTCATTGCGTTCGTCGGCAATTCACAACCCAGGATCAAGGATTTAAGAGGAAAAAAAATGGAATAACCGTCTCGCAGTTGAAGGCCGCCGCTATCCGGTCATGTGACCGTTTGCAGCCATGTCTGCCCTACATGCTATGACTGAGCTGCACCTGTAGAAAATATATTATAATCACATTTCAAACCACCTCAAAATGTGGGTTCGCAAAAACCCGACTTTCATTTGTTTTTGGTTTTTTTTTGCTTTCCAGATTTTTTAAATAAATGTAGATACGATCCGGAAAGAAACGGATTCGAGCGGGCGTTCTCAAAGTGTCCAGAATGCCTCGGCTGTTTCTGGATAGTATATATTACTTCCCTTATACATACAGTATATATATAGATATTTATTTATTTAGATATTCAACATACCGAAGCTCCTGACCTTTCATCGACCTTGACTTACTCCTGTCCTCATTTTTTATTCTCCCTCCTCTTATATTTAATCAGCAGACCATCAATAGCTCTGACCTTCTGGGTTATTTACCAGTGCACCATCCATTATATCGTACTGCTGTTCTTACGGAAGGAAAGAACACTGGTGGACACATAACGGGGTCAGCAGATGAATAAATCAAAATACATTGTTATTTTATTTTTTAAATTGAGTTAAATGTCCAAATTGGTAACACACTAATTGATTTGCTAAAGCCAACATGGCAGACAAAACAAACATTATTCTATTAAGGCCTCAGACAACAAGACTTCATACCTGGATCAGACTTGGAGAAGGTGTCCACATCCAGCAGACTCCTGTAGAAACAGCAAAGGTTCAGGTAAGAATGGATCCTTTTTGTTTTATTATATAGTTTTGAGACAATGTATTCATTCATTTACATTTCCTCAACTCGTATTTCGCTCCCCCGAGTGTTTCCGTCTCAGTCAGGTCATGGGCCGATGTAAATTGCTCCTTTAATAATTGTGTGGAACCAACATCTAAAAATAAGTGCCGGCAACCCTTTTCCCCGACACACGAGTCACAGTAAGCCACCTAGTGTACACTAGTCGAGGTCTGATGAAGAGGAAGATGAAGAAGTATTTACTGTTAATGTTAATGTTGTGTTACCTTTGGACAGAATAGGCTCCCTGCAGAAGCAAAAGAGCTCCAAATTGATAAATGCATGAAAAAGCGACGGGGGTGTCTCGCCGACATAAAGATGTCAATTAATGCCATACATTTAACAATAATGCGAAAAACATCTGACGTGTAATTCTACCTTTTTTTTTTGGTATATGTACTGTATTTATTGGGGATGAAAAACCCCTGTCATCCAAAAAGCCCACTCCCTCTCCCAGGTTGGGGGTCTCTGACTCCGGTGTCAGGCGGATCTGAGGAGGGGCCACACAGGAGCAGCATGCTCTTCATTTATTCAGACCAGGTTGGCAGTCTGAAACCCGTGACTGAGTTCCTGCTGCGGCCCCCGAGCAGAGGAGCAGGTGGGATGTTTAGTCAGGGGCGATGAAATCAATACGGGTTTCTTTTCTCTTCTTTTTTTTAAGGATGACGATTTTACTGACAGCGTTTTTTTTTAAAAATGTATCACATTGCATCATGCTTAATTAAAGCGGTGACACAGCTGTGCTCAGCAACAATGATCACGCACGCGCGTCTGTGTCAATCAGAGGCTCGTCGGCTTTTATTGGGAGGCAGTTGATTAACCCTTCACCAGAGAGCAGAGGGCAAGTCACTCATGGGACGGATGCATATCAATTATTTTGAGATATTTTTTTGGTCAACGCATTGGACATACAGCCACTTAACATTTAAATCTAAAATGTAAAAAAATAAACTAATGTTAAAAGGTGCACATTAGTTTCACCAGATGAAGAAAAGCGACATTTACATCCGCCACACACACACACACACACACACACACACACACACACACACACGTGTAATTAACTTATATCACTTTGATGGCGCGCGCATGCATCTGGGTTCCATATCTATGTGTGCATATTCTTTTCCAGAGATGCGCACTTTTAACCTGCACATTTACACATTTACGTCCACGTGCGTGTATTTGCATGCAGGGGTTCCACCTTACCGGCACGAGACGGTAACTTCTATTTTAGTTGCAGGGACTCTGGTGTTGAGAGGGTCGAATTCCCCAATCGATGCCATCATCGCGACTCGCGACGCTAATGAGCATCCGCAGAGGAGAAGGAGGAGAAGGAGGAGAAGGAGGAGAAAGAGGAGGAGGAGGAGAAGATGAAGATGATGGAGGTGCGATCATTCAAGAGGATCGTGATTGCGGTAAATCCATTGTCGGAGAAATGTTCTTGTGGTGTTTCGCGGAGGAGGGAGAGAGAGAGAGGGAGAGAGAGAGAGGGAGGGAGAGAGAGGGAGTGAGAGAGAGAGAAAGAGAGAGAGAGAGAGAGAGAGAGAGAGAGGCAGTGAAAGTTGTGAGGCAGATTTAAAGTTCATTCATCCTGAATGCGTCCACGGTGCGCTCCCGGGTGTCTCTCTGTCCGGCGCTGAGGAAGAGGAGGAGGAGGAGGAGGAGGAAGAGGAGGAGGACGAGGAGGAGGAGGAGGAGGAGGAGGAGAGCGCAGCCAACCGGAGGGACCGGCAACGGCTCGGTACTTTCTCTCTCTCTCTCTCTCTCTGTCTCTCTGTCTCGCTCTCTCTCTCTCTCTCTCTCTCTCTCTCTCTCTCTCTCTCTCTCTCTCTCTCTCAGGTGGTGCTAATGAGATCACCAATGAAGGAGCATTGATCATTTGGCAATGCTATAGCAACAGGAGTCCGATTCATATCTTGCAATTTTAATAAGCGAATTAAGAATTAAAATGTATCTTCCATAAAAATGTTTTCTTTCAGAAGGTAGTGGTACAAAACGATTCACTACAAGTTACCATTAGATTACGCCAGATGTGCATATTTATCACATATCATTTCAGAAAACTTGTGTTACAAAAAAGAGTTGTCCTTATGTAAGTAATCATGGGGACGTTTCATGGTGATCTCTATGTTTCACTGTATTCACCTGTAGTTTCTTCACAATGTCTGTAACTTTACAAAACATATGAGTTTCATGGATTGTGGAGGTCTGGATTGTGGTCCATGCCTACTAATTATTCATAATTTCTGTCATATTCATTGAATGTGTTGTAACTCTGTTCATTCTGTACACATGACATCTATTGCATCTGTCCATCCGGGGAGAGGGATCCTCCTCTGTTGCTCTCCTGAAGGTTTCTTCCCTTTTTTCTGGGTTTCTTGGGAGTTTTTTTCTGGTCCGATGTGAGGTCAAAGGTCAGGGATGTCGTATGTGTACAGATTGTAAAGCCCTCTGAGGCAAATTTGTGATTTTGGGCTATACAAAATAAACTGAATTGAACTGAATACAGAAAACTTTCCAGTTTCATTCCTGTATTTTGAAGGTTTCTATTGAGGGGTCTGTTCATATCATTTAAAGACTGATTTATTCCATTCCATTTTTCAAACTGCTTATCCTATTTAGGGCCCTGGATTGCTGATTGGGTGAAGACAGGGTTCATCTGGACCGGTCTACAGTCCATCTCAGGGCTCATGTAGAGACAGAGAACCATTTAAAGTCTCCAGTTAACCTGACATGTCTTTGGACTGGAAGCCGGAGAACCTGGAGAACCCGGAAGGAACCCACGCTGCCACGGGTAGAACATGCAGACTCCACACAGAATATGTCCGCCCATGCCTTATTTATACAACATTTTATTACGAAAAACATGGAAAAACATGATTTTATTGACTGTATTTTCTGATTTATGGAGTGACGCAAAGACATATTCAAAATTCCTCTCTGTAAAAACCTTTGACTCTAATATGTCAACAATATGAGGCAAGACTATAGAACCTGGCTTTATCCAATGTTCAGATATCTGCTCTGGAAATGTATGACAATTTGCAAGAGAAGGGATATTTTACAAATTTAAACATACAGTTTCATAAAATTTGTGACGCAAGAAAGAATCGTCTTAATGTTAGAAATCACCTGTTAGTCAGCACTTTTCTCCATGTAGGTTTAATACAGTGCGTCGCTTATGTGTTGTAAGCAATGCGTTTGAATTCAGTTTATTTACGACATTGACAGTGATGAACTAAGAATATCTTCATTAATTGTGAACAATATTAAATAGTGACGCTACAACGGGGAAAAATAAAATGATTAGACACGAGGAGAGACTTGAGTGATCCTGGAGGTCATTAGTCCCATCTACTATTTCAACATATATTTTCACAAAAACAATTCAGATTTACATGTAAAGATAGTTAAGCACCAGGTATCCAGGGTAAGTACCAGGTATCACAGGTAAGTACCAGGTATCCAGGGTAAGTACCAGGTATCATGGGTAAGTACCAGGTATCACAGGTAAGTACCAGGTATCCAGGGTAAGTACCAGGTATCCAGGGTAAGTACCAGGTATCATGGGTAAGTACCAGGTATCACAGGTAAGTACCAGGTATCCAGGGTAAGTACCAGGTATCATGGGTAAGTACCAGGTATCACAGGTAAGTACCAGGTATCCAGGGTAAGTACCAGGTATCCAGGGTAAGTATCAGGGATCCAGGGTAAGCACCAGGTATCCAGGTTAAGTACCAGGTATCACGGGGTAAGTACCAGGTATCCTGGGTAAGTACCAGATATCCAGGGTAAGTATCAGGGATCCAGGGTAAGCACCAGGTATCCAGGGTAAGTACCAGGTATCACGGGGTAAGCACCAGGTATCCTGGGTAAGCACCAGGTATCACGGGTAAGTACCAGGTATCCAGGGTAAGTACCAGGTATTCAGGGTAAGTACCAGGTATCACGGGGTAAGCACCAGGTATCCCGGGTAAGTACCAGGTATCACGGGTAAGTACCAGGTATCCAGGGTAAGTACCAGGTATCACGGGGTAAGCACCAGGTATCCCGGGTAAGTACCAGGTATCCAGGGTAAGTACCAGGTATCCAGGGTAAGTACCAGGTATCCAGGGTAAGTACCATATATTCAGGGTAAGTACCAGGTATCCAGGGTAAGTACCAGATATTCAGGGTAAGTACCAGGTATCACGGGGTAAGCACCAGTTATCCAGGGTAAGTACCAGGTATCACGGGGTAAGCACCAGGTATCCCGGGTAAGTACCAGGTATCCAGGGTAAGTACCAGGTATCCTGGGTAAGTACCAGGTATCCAGGGTAAGTACCAGGTATCCTGGGTAAGCACCAGGTATCACGGGGTAAGTACCAGGTATCCAGGGTAAGTACCAGGTATTATGGGTAAGTACCAGGTATCCAGGGTAAGTATCAGGTATCCTGGGTAAGAACCAGGTATCCAGGGTAAGTATCAGGTATCCTGGGTAAGTACCAGGTATCCAGGGTAAGTATCAGGTATCCTGGGTAAGTACCAGGTATCCAGGGTAGGTTTTGCATTATGAAACAAGTTAACCAGTTAATGTTAGTGATACGTTCATGTGATTTAACTAAAGCTCTAAAGGTTCAGCTGTGGAAACCCTGAACAGGACTTCCTTTCTCCTCCTCTCCTCCTCTAACACCAGAGCTGCATGTATTCACTGGAGCAGGAGATCCAACCGCGAGGCTCACACAGCCGAGGTCACTTACCCTAACAGAAGCAGCCAAAGCTGTCATATGCTAATGAGACGCCTCTAAATCTGGAGAGGAGCCTCTCTGTAATTTCCCATTAATCAGCTCTCCTGAAAGCATCATGACACACTCTTTTAAAGCCTCCTACGGTGACCCAATCTACACAATTACATTTTCGAGCTCCGGAAAGAAAAAGGAAAGAAGCGTTGTTTTGAAATATTGTATTTTTGGAAAACAAAGATGCAAAAGGTGTTCGGGAATCAGATGAGAGGAAGGAAGGAGTGTGTTCAAAACAAATGTTCGAGTTTAGTACAAAGAGGAGAGGCGCTGCAGCTCGATCTCCTGGAGGTTGATTCATCAGTCAATCTGTGTGCTGCTTCTTGGCTATACACTGTGGGTACTTTTAATGATTGACAGAGAAATGATAACTGTGAACTGGGAGGATGCAAAAGCACCAACCATAAGACAGTGGTTTCAGAGACTGAAACAGGTTCATACAGTGGGAAGAAATGACTGCAAACTGAGGATGGACCCTTTCATACCAAGGTGGACCTGAGTTAGTCACCTTGTGCCGAGGGGTTTAAACAATTGAGATAATATTAAATAATAATAATAATACATCGAATTTATATAGCGCTTTTCAAAACACACAAAGACTTAAATAAAGATGGCTAGTGAAGTCCTACCAGGTACCATTGCTATGCTCATCGGTAAATCATCCTGCTCTGATATAATAAATAATACCCTTTTGTGAAATTTGACATAGTATGTTTTATTAAGTATAAAATAATAGGTGTCCCTCTTATTAATGTTTTTGTGTACACGTGTATATTTGCTAAACTATTATCACTATTATTATTATTATTGCAAATATTTTTATCATGTGCCTTGGTGAGGTGTTATGTCAGGGATTGTTCTATTTTGTTAAAAAAAAGTTATATATATGTAGTTTTTGTACTGGTTTGTACTGTGTGTTGGTTCAAATATAACATTAAGTGTGATACCAAAAATGACATAAGTGTGCGTGTGTGTGTGTGTGCGTGCGTGCGTGCGTGTGTGTGATTTGCATTTGATCAGACAGAAATTTACATTTTTCATGGGCTGAGGAAAAACACCAGCGAGAGGAGTGGGGGGGATGCAGAATGAGAGAGAGAGAGAATGAGAGAGAGAGAGATAGATAGAGAGAGAGAGAGAGAGAGAGAGAGAGAGAATAAAGTCTACTTATTTAAAAATATTCCACTCTGGACGATCTATAAATAAAGTGTTTGACGAGAGAGCAGCGTCCACTGGCTAGGTGTGTGTGTGTGTGTGTGTATGTGTGTGTGTGTGTGTGTGTGTGTGTGTGTGAGCACAGCATCAGCTAATTATTCAAGGAGGAAGAAATCCTGTTTAGTTTCCATTTCGCAGCAGAAAAAAAGCAGCCACCCAAATACAGCAAACATCCAGCAATAATGGAGAGAAAAATAAAGTATATGGAGAAATGAATTCGTTGAAGTTCTTCAGGTGTTTTTTTCTTTTTCCATTCCTCATTACATTATTGCTGTCCCGTCGCACTAACGTGGTGATAAATACTGAGTCCGAATAACAATGAAAAAAGTTTTGACCCCATATATTGGTCGAGTAAAAGCAAGAACTTTATTTTTTCTTTATTTTTTAACAATCCATCAAAAACTTGCTTTAGATGTCTATGAATAATGCAACGACATTTCAATTCCTTTTAAATAAGCACATTTAATTTCAGACCTGCTGCATTCAGGACGTCTCGCCACAGTCACAATCCTCTCTGATTAGGATATGAAGAGCCAGTCTGAGTGTGCTAAGTGTGCCTCATGGTTCAAACTCACATAACTACCCACAAATAAGCTCATTATGCAAGGCAAGCACATCATATCTGCCTCTGGGATTCAGTCTAGAAGGAGTTGAGGAGGGGATGCAGGTAGCTGTAGAATATACAAGTACATGTACATGTCTAGGAGAAGTGGTAAAAGCCAACCATGGAACCATGTGGTGCTCCTCAAAAATGTCTTCAATGAACTGGCCTCTGCTTTAGAGCCAATGCTGAAATGGCTTAAACCTGCATTCTCTCTGCTGACCACCAGGGGGCGACTTCTCTGGTTGTATAGAAGTCTATGAGAAAATGACTCTACTTCTCTTGATTTATTCCCTCAGTAAACATTGTAAACATGAGTTTATGATCTCAATCTCTAGTTTAAAGTCTTCTTCAATACAGCGTGATGTTCATTTAGTGAATTATGGTCCATTTAGAGTCAAATAGACCGTAAAGCATGTATGCTTCAGGGCGGGGCTACCTTGACAGGTTGTTACCACGGCGTTGTCCGTCATTTTTTCTTACAACTTTAACCCTTTCACAGTTTGTTTGAAGTTCACAATTGTAACATTTTGATTGCTAAAAAACCTTATTCAGGTTCTCCATCGTCCCAAAACCGCAGTCCACAAACTAAAAGATGACGTCTCTATGATTAGGTCCACTTCTTATATACAGTGTCCCACGAAACATGGATTTTTGTCTGAAATTGTTCACGCATATTCATAAAAACAGATTGTGTTGGTTCTAAGAGTGCACAACCCTACGGGACATTCGTGCGTGGGAAACAATATTGGAACAGACCCCAATATCAGCGGATCTGCTCAAATATATGTTTGACCAATGAAGCCCTTTGTTTCAAGTGATGTCATACTTCAAGGTAGAGCTCCAGGTAGTTTAATGCCAAAATGGGGGAATGTCTTGTGTATTTTTTCCTTAACATTACCCCCTCATGCTGTGTTCAGAAAGGGATGAGGCAAATGAAGCAATGCGGATAATATAATATTTCAACGTTGAGATTCTCCTCCTGTCATCACGATGTTAGCAAAAAGCCGAGCACTGATTGGTCCAAACTCCAAAACAAGCATTTTAAGTTGTGTACTTGACCCAACAAAGCATAAATTTAGACTTTTTACAAATCGGCATCAACATTTCAGCATTCCTTTTTCTGTTGCAATTAAATATCAAATAAATAGTTCACATTAAATGTCATTTAGCTGACACTTTTATCCAAACGACTTACAATCATGTTACATTCATACACTGTAGACACAGCTACAGGGAACAACTCAGGGTTAAGTGTCTTGCTCAAGGACACATCGACTAGGGCGGGGATTGAACCACCAACCCCCTGAATGAAACCACTGTCGCCCATTTTATTTAGTTTATTTTGGGTTCACACAGCTGGAGTACACCAGCCGATGTGTGGCTTGATAGAAAATGTGAAATCAATGAACTTCACAGATGGCCTCTGGATGATGTTGTGAACGTAGTTTCTCGGGATACCTGGTATCCAGGGTAAGTACCCTGGATACCAGGTACTGGTACTTACCCTGGATACCTGTGATACCTGGTACTTACCCTAGATACCTGGATACCTGGTACTTACCCGTGATACATGGTACTTACCCAGGATTACCCGTGATACCTGGTATTTACCCGGGATTACCCGTGATACCTGGTACTTACCTGTGATACATGGTACTTAATCAGGATTACCCATGATACATGGTACTTACCCTGGATACCTGGTATTTACCCTGGATACCTGGTATTTACCCTGGATACCTGGTATTTACCCTGGATAGCTGGTACTTACCCTGGATACCTGGTATTTACCCTGGATACCTGGTACTTACCCTGGATACCTGGTACTTACCCGGGATACATGGTACTTACCCAGGATTACCCTGTATACCTGGTACTTACCCTGGATTACTCTGGATTCCTGGTACTTACCCTGTATACCTGGTACTTACCCAGGATTACTCGGGATTCCTGGTACTTACCCGGGATTACCCGTGATACATGGTACTTAATCAGGATTACCCTTAATACATGGTACTTACCATGGATACCTGGTACTTACCATGGATACCTGGTACGGATACCTGGTACTTACCATGGATACCTGGGACTTACCCTGGATACCTACGCGTTTGTTACTTCCAGACTAAATTACTGCAACTCCTTATTATCAGGCTGCTCTAATAAGTCTCTTAAATCCCTCCAGTTGATCCAGAATGCTGCAGCTCGTGTACTCACAAAAACTAAGAAAAGAGATCACATTACTCCTGTATTAGCTGCTCTGCACTGGCTCCCTGTAAAATCAAGAATCACATTTAAATTCTTCTCCTCACCTAGAAAGCCTTGATTGGTGATGCACCATCATATCTTAAGGAGCTTGTAGTACCATATTGCCCCACTAGAGAGCTGCGCTCACTAAATGCGGGGCTACTCGTGGTTCCTAGAGTCCTAAAAAGTAGGATGGTAGCAAGAGCCTTCAGTTATCAAGCTCCTCTTTTATGGAACCAGCTTCCACTTTCAGTCCGGGAGGCAGACACAGTCACCTCATTCAAGAATAGACTTAAGACTTTCCTGTTTGATAGTGCTTATAGTTAGGGCTGAATCAGGTTTGCCCTGGTCGAGCCCCTTGATATGCTGCTATAGGCTTATAGGCTGCTGGGGGATGTTTTAGGATACACTGAGCACCTCTCTCTTCTCTCTCTCCTATGGATGAATTTACATCTCTCCATTGCACCTTATTAACTCTGCTTCCTCCCCGGAGTCGTTGTGACTTCACGTCTCATAGGGTCCATTGGACCTGGAGGTGTCTGATGCCTGGTGAGCCGGCCTCCCGCGTTGGCCCTGCTGATGCCCCGCCCCCTCCTCTCTACCTCCTTCTGTTTCATGGATTGGAGTTCCATTCATACATTGTCATATTCATGTAATGTGTTTATGTAACTTTGTAAATGCTGTTCATTCTGTACACATAACATCTATTGCTTCTGTCCATCCGGGGAGAGGGATCCTCCTCTGTTGCTCTCCTGAAGGTTTCTTCCCTTTTTTCCCTGTCAAAGGTTATTTTTGGGGAGTTTTTCCTGATCCGATGTGAGGTCCTGGGACAGAGATGTCTTATGTGTACAGATTGTAAAGCCAAATTTGTAATTTGTGATATTGGGCTATACAAAATAAACTGAATTGAATTGAATTGAATACCTGGTGCTTACCCTGGATACCTGTTACTTACCCTGGACACCTGGTGCTTACCCTGGATACCTGGTACTTACCCTGGATACCTGATACTTACCCTGGATACCTGGTGCTTACCCTGGATACCTGGTACTTACCCTGGATACCTGATACTTACCCTGGATACCTGGTGCTTACCCTGGATACCTGGTACTTACCCTGGTTACCTGGTGCTTACCCTGGATACCTGGTGCTTACCCTGGATACCTGATACTTACCCTGGATACCTGGTACTTACCCTGGTTACCTGGTGCTTACCCTGGTTACCTGGTGCTTACCATGGATACCTGGTACTTACAACAAGCACAACATGTAGAAAGCAGCAATAGAGGTTATTTCAGCCAGGGACTTAAATAAACACTCACAATTCTATTTTCATAAGGCATTCTCTGTACATTGGGGTTGTCTGTATTCGACATGGGCACTATGTAAAATGAGGGATATTTATGTATTTTGTGATGAAATTTCAGTACGGATTTTCCACATTTTGGGGCTTTGCACCATTCAGAAACGTCTTTCAGTTGAAGTTTCTCACTGAGTTTCTGACCGCGTCTAGCCTCGCAACACATTTCCATTTGCACATTTTCACCTCAGATCCCAGTTTGAAACAGCCTTTGATCATGTGACAGCATATTGGATTCACAAGGCGTGTGTGTTCGCCCCCGACTCAGCACCACATTGCATTCAGCACAGGAGAGAACTGCGTTGCCACACTCACAAACTTTTTGGGGTGTGACATGCGTGTTTAGGAGTTATTTATTCATTTTTATTTACTGCTTAATGGAAAATGAGTTTTGGAGCTACATTTTGTCCTTTAACTTTCCATTTTTGTCGAGGACTGTGACTTAACATGAAGAGCAGAAAGCCATGACAAAGTGCAACTGTATGAAAGAGGAGCAGTCTGAGCTCTGACTGTGCCAGGCTTGATGAAATGCTTCCTCCTAGTGTCCAGTGCAGCACACTGCAACTACAATATGTTGCATTCAGCCTCAGATGGTGGCCTTGAGAATGTTCTCATCCATCAGTTCAAATGTGTTCATCATGTCACAGGATGCAACATCCAACATCCAACTAATTTCAAGACGAACACGTATTTCGTTATTTATAGATGCAAGAACATATCAATACGAGCATTTTAACCAGAGCAATGTCTCTGGAATCGCTCATTCTTTAGGGAAAACTAGGTATTTATTTGAGTGTAGTTTAACAGTATATTGCGGCAGCACAATGTTCTGGTGATTACGTGCAGGTATTTTAAAAAACCTCTGCATAATTAAACTCTCCAGTTGTTTCTAGCCTCAATATGACTGGCAGAAGCTTACGAGCATCATAGGGAAGGAATTACCTGCGGGAATCACCCCAAACTGCATGTTTTATTCAACGCCATTACTCTTCTTATTTTGGTCTATCCACCTGGCGCGTAATCACTGAAGCTCTCTGCGTGTAAGAGGCGAGGGAGGAAATGTACGAACATCGGCTTAGATCGAGGAGCTGGAAACAACACATGGGGGAGAGCGGTTTCACTTCAAGGAAAGGAAATTGTAGATTGGTGCCTCAAAGATACACATTTACACTTATATCAGAGACAGAGTCCCCCCCCCCCCCCCCCCCCCCCCTCCACCCTCCTCATGTAGCTGAGATGATACTTTGATATTTGGTTTCTCTATACGTATATCTGCAGTTCATAACTGCCTACCCCAAGCGAAGGAGTTCAAGTATCTCGGGGTCTTGTTCACGAGTGAGGGTAAGGTGGAGCGGGAGATCGACAGGCGGATCGGTGCGGCTGCAGCAGTAAAACAGGCGCTGTACCGGTCCGTCTTGGTGAAGAGGGAGCTGAGCCGGAAGGCAAAGCTCTCCATTTACTGGTCGGTCTACGTTCCAACCCTCACCTATGGTCACGAACTCTGGGTCGGGACCGAAAGAACGAGATCTCGGATACAAGCGGCCGAAATGAGCTTCCTCCGTAGGGTGGCCGGGCTCAGCCTTAGAGATAGGGTAAGGAGCTCGGACATCAGGGGGGAGCTCGGAGTCGAGTCGCTGCTCCTTCGTGTCCAAAGGAGTCAGCTGAGGTGGTTCGGGCATCTAGTCAGGATGCCTCCTGGACGCCTCCCATTAGAGGTTTTCCGGGCACGTCCAACTGGTAGGAGGCCCCGGGGAAGACCGAGGACACGCTGGAGGGATTATATCTCCCGGCTGGCCTTGGAACGCCTCGGGATCCCCCAGAATGAGCTGGAAAGTGTTGCGGGTGAGAGGGAAGCCTGGGTCGGCCTGCTGAACCTGCTGCCACCGCGACCCGACCCCAGATAAGAGGTGATAATGGATGGATGGATGGATGGATATACGTATATCTTCTTTGCTACTTAAACAATAGATAGATAGATAAATCGATCAGAAAAAAAGCTGCATGGAAATGGCACATTTTCACAACAAAGGTTTCTACACTCGCTCAAGGTGTTTTTTTTGTTTTTGTCAACACAGAGTTGAGATGAAAATGAGTGCTGACGTGGTGAACATTGAACTTACATGTGACGATATATTTATCGATGGTATATATATTGATATTGTCTTTGTCTCCCGACAGCCTGAAACACAGCCTGTACTAACTAACATGAAAGAACTTTTAAAAAGTATCCTTATTGAAACAAACCCCTCTGGAGACCTCTCTCTGTCTTATTTGGACAACTTCTGATGAAGCTTCGCTGTAGCCGAGTGTATTCGCTCAAAACCAGTTGATGCAAAAGGCGCCTACTTTCAAGAGTTCACTTAGAATCTTCTGGCCAATTGATTGGAAGCTCACCTAATGTGACTTTAATCTGCTGTGTGTGCTGTACTTAATGGGGCTGCCGGACAGCGGCATGTTCCACATACAGATGTTGATGATGCACAATACGCCTCAAATCAAATAGTGAGTTTTTATTCGCTTCCTTATTCTTTCTTCGTGGCTACATCTTCTGCTTTGAGCGTCTGAATCAATCAGAGTTACTCCGAGTGGATGTTCTTTAACGTGAGCAACAGAATGAGGTTTTGCTCATTCTAGCTCAGCAATTGTACAACAAAAAGACCTGCAGGTTGTCCAAGCTCCTTAAACGTGTCCTCGTCGACCTTTTTCAGCAGTGGACAGCTGGGCGCTCTGCCTGTGAAGCCACAAACGGACCAATAAGACAACCCCGTCTGCCTGGTTGAGAAAAGATGTCATTCAACAAGCCCTTCAGGTTTGGCTGCCCTTCCTATGTCAGCAACCAGCCCACCAAGGACCGGCCCAGATCCGGTTTCCACGGCCGCCTTCGACATGCAGATGGAAGCTCTGGCCTCCGGTCAGAAGCAGAGCTTGGACCAGCTACTGGACCAGCTACTGGACCAGCTACTGGACCAGATACTGGACCAGCTACTGGACCAGATACTGGACCAGCTACTGGACCAGCTACTGGACCAGATACTGGACCGGCTACTGGACCAGCTACTGGACCAGCTACTGGACCAGCTACTCCGCTGGTCCCCACAGGGAACCAACACTGGCACCACGCTGCTGGAGAACCAGGCGGTACTGGGCCCGCTGGAGGGAAGAGAGGCACGGGAGAACCAGAACCAGAACTGCGCATGAGTTTTTTAATTACAATGTCAGTAATGTTAGTATGCTTGAAGACTTTTGAAAGATTGATTTAAGATATTTTAATACCTTTTAGAATAATGAATGCAGTGCCTTTGATGACATTTTAAGGATACACGGGAACCCTGTGCACCATATTGTTCTCGCATGCCAATCATAGCACACTGGGCTTTTTCTGGAGGGGGTCTTAAAGAGACAGGCCTGTTTCAAACAGAGGGTATATTCAGACAGACAGTATGAGGAATACATAAAAAAATGTTTCTTAACATTTAGGTTTAGATTTATTTATTTGCACAATTTAAGCAATACAATTAAGAAATAAACAAACATAATAGAGATAAATTAATATCACTGTGGCAAAAAGCCAACTGGGCTTATTTGAAGCCTCCTTATAATATTACAATCTAATCTTTTACAGAATTACAAACATAACATGAAATATTCATAAGATAGACAGCAAAAGAAAAAGAAAGTAAGAAGAAAAATAATAAAATTGTGTGTGTGTGTGTGTGTGTGTGTGTGTGTGTGTGTGTGTGTGTGTGTGTGTGTGTGTGTGTGTGTGTGTGAAAGTAAGCATGGCTTGTGTTTGTTCAGGGATGTTGGATTTCCTAAGCAATGGGAATGCTAAGTGAAACAACTATAAATGTAGATATAACAGCTAAAACAAGAAATAAATTAACACTCTTGCAAAACAGCTATTATAATTTATTTTAGAAACATTACAGCATGTCACCCAAAATATAAGTATGAACCTGAACATGTGAATGGTATGTGTCCCTTTGAAAGGATAATTCTGTCTTTTTAAAAATATTTCTTTTGTCAACAAATCCCACGAAAAACTCAAACTAACATGTATTGTCTGTGTAGCCAAAGGCCTGATGTATGTTATTTGTCGGAAAATATTCCTCAGCTTGTTGTCGCTAAAGATAGTACCTATAGAACTTCACTTTGTAATACCTTTAATAATTATAATAACAGTGAATGAACAGGGCGTAGAAGTATATAGAGACACAGGTTGTTTCATTGGCCAATATTTGTAATTATCCAAATATTGACCATAATGGAGTCACAAGATATCGTGAGCCTTATCTTCTGTATTTCATGAGCTGTTTTCAGACATGCTGAAAGCTTTAACGGCTCCGTAGGCGCTCTAAGGTCATCAGATCATTTCTGGGAAACAACTGTGGACTCTCTTTTCCACATAGTGCACTGGCAGTTCACGGTTCTGCCAACAGATGGCGACCTAACACAAGATCATGTGAACGACCACGATGGGAACGTGCTCTGAAAATACTGTGTTAAACATACATATTGTCTAATAATGGGCAATATATACAGCAATTGATTTAATATAAGGCTGGCCTGCCTCTGACAATTTTCACACACACACACACACACACACACACACAAATGCAGTCAGTCATGCAGACATTCTTCTTTCTGAAAACACCTCTCATTCCCCAAGAGGTGCTTCCCTTCGCCGTGTACAAGTACTCACTTCAGCAGCCACCTTTTTGCCCTCACTCTACCACACACACACACACACACACACACGCTCTAAACACCAATCCCCCACATGTGCACACGTATAAAAAAGAAAGAAAGACAGGCACACAGGAACACACTAACGCAGCTTGTCAACTCCCCCGCTGAGCAGATGACAGGAGGCCCCCGAGGTTGAAGAAAGATAGTCTGAGTGCAGGAAGGCAAAAAATACACGTTTGTTTAGACAGCATCCAGATGTGCTACGTGCGTTCGGGGCGAGAGCAGCGCGGCCAGAAGCTACGACGGGAAGAATTGAGCTTGTGCATCATTAATCGGATTTATGTATGAATTGTGAAGCATGCGTGTGGAGACGTGGAGGAATGTGCTTTTGGTCCTCGGAGATCTCCGCAGACTTTTATTTTGTAAAAACTCAAACACAATTTGCTTGAGGACCCACATTTGGGTGATAATTTAACGCTAAAGTCTGAAAAGTGACGCTAAAGCGCCTTGAACCTGCAGTCTCTCTACTGGCCATCGGGGGGCGACTCCTCTGGTTGCAAAAAGAAGTCAGTTTGTATAGAAGTCTATGAGAAAATGAGTCTACTTGTTTCTTGAATTAATCCCTCACTAAACATTGTAAACATGAGTTTATGGTCTCCATCTGTAGTTTTGAGAATTCTTCAAAACAGCATAATGTTCATTTAGTAAATTATGTTACAGTCAAATAAACCATAACGTATTCCTTAGGGCGGGGCTAACTGGTTTTCTCCAGTGTCTGGGAGTTGTTTTTTTCTTGAACTTGAACCTTTTCACACTGCTTTCAGTTCATGAAAATCTAATGTTTTGGTCGCCTAAAATGCCTTACTGTTTTCGAACTTAGCTCCACCCTCTCGCGTCACCTCTGGTTGCACAAAACCAAGATGGCGATGGCCAATATGCTGAAGTCGAGGATTCAAAACTTTCACGATGACTACGTCCACTTCTTCTACTGTAGAGTCTATGCAGAGCCCAGAGGAAGTGAGTACGGGGATGCCCTCATGTTACACTCTCATACATGGTGATAACCTTTAGTTCACCCTTTATCTACTGATCGCTTTATTCTGCATGATCACCAAAGCTGAAAGGAAAAGCGATGGATTTTCCCACAGAACATGCTAGCACCTAGCATGGCGATATCAGTCGGTTGGTCCACCACTTTGGACTGGATTGAAATCCATCCATCCATCCATCCATTTTCAATACCACTTATCCTCATTAGGGTCGCGGGGGTGCTGGAGCCTATCCCAGCTGACATAGGGCGAAGGCAGGGGACACCCTGGACAGGCCGCCAGTCCATCGAGGGCACATGTAGGGACATACAACCATTCACTCTCACATTCACACCTATGGGCAATTTAGAGATCAATTAACCTGCAGCATGTCTTTGGACTGTGGGAGGAAGCCGGAGAGCCCGGAGAGAACATGCAAACTCCACACAGAAGGACCGCTCCGACCGGGAATTGAACCCGCGGCCCTCTTGCTGTGAGGCGACAGTGCTAGCCACTACACCACCGTGCAGCCCTGGATTGAAATCAACATGATAAATAATAAGCTACATGATAAATTGTCATGGACTTTTGTACGTTCAAGTGAATTGCACTTGACTTATTGTCCTTAATAAGGCAATGCTTCGTGTTTGCCATGGAAGAAGCTCCGTACAAGTGGTTTTCGTAACTTCCCAAATAAACATACCTGTAAAAACTGCTCAAACTAAGATGGGTATTTCATATTGTCAGAAATGTAAATACGCTGTTTTTAAGACCAAATATACAATTTTCTTGTCTGGAGAAAGGTAGACATGTTTAATTAATTGTAGAGTGTTGTGTAATTACTGCAGCAGAAATCAACAATCTTTAGTTGAAAACAAGAAGTTGTATTAAAAAATAACTGCTACCAAAGACGCCTGGGAGTTTTATTGTTCTCCCTATGCTTAGGTTGCCACTTCCATAAACATTCCCCTGTGACAAACCATGGTAATGAAAAATTACGACAGTTCCTGTTTCCACCAGAGAGAGAGAGAGAGACGTTCATCCATGACTACAAAACGGACTTCATTCTGTTACAGAGTGTGAGTGTGCAAGAAGGTCCAGATTGGAATTGTCCCAATGACTCCTATAAATGGTCTTTAATCCTGTAACTTTCCCTCTCGCGTCACCACGTTATCATGTTATCAACCGTCAACTGTATATAAGAAGTTGACATACTCAACGCGACATCACCCATTGGTTTGTGGACTGCCCTTTTAAAGCCTACATTTCTGCGATTTAGGAGTGAGACGTAGATACACTGGATATGTTTCTCGTAGCGACAGCAGCTTGTCAATCACATAAGCCCGCCTTAAAGCATACCCTGTTTGTAAGAGCCATTTTCTTTGTTTTGTTTGGTTGGTTTGACCTCCCACCACTAGGGGGCGTAGGGCCACTGTCAATTAGGACAGAGGCCAATATAATCAGGAGGAGCACTAGGGCCAGTTGTTGGCAGGAGCACACAGTTTTGGACCTTGTGAGAGTGTGTGACAATGGGTGGAAATTTAGGACAATGTTTTGATTTATTTTTATTTGACGGTTATGACGGAACGTGGTTTATTTTCTTTGTGTGTACAATTGTTCAGAACCTTTACGTTTAAAACCTGAACATTTCCTCGTTAATCGCACACGTCCTAAACTAAGCCAACAGCAACCGCTGTGGCCTTTTTTAGATAGGCAACGGGGTCACTACATTAATGGTGAATTTGACTCTAAATGGAGCATAATATACAAAATTAACATCACACTGTATTGAAGAAGACTTGAAACTAGAGATTGAGACCATAAACTCATGTTTTCAATGTTTACTGAGGGAATAAATCAAGTGCGAAATAATACTTTTCGCATAGACTTCCATACAATCGGAGGAGACGCCCCCTTCTGGTCAGTAGAGAGAAAGCAAGTTTCAGGACACTTTCTAATCGGTTTCAATCTGCGGAACCGGAGGTTGCCGCCTAGTCTTAACAACTATTGGATTGATTTGCTACAAGATTTGGCTCAGTTATACTGTATATCAGGATGAATTCTAATAACTTTGGTAAATCCCTAACTTTTTGTCAAACTTTGTCATGAGCTAAACATTTGGATTCGCCCTTTACTTTGGTGAATGACCAAATACTCGCAAAACTAAGGACATTCCCATCAGCCTCAGCTGTAATTTGTGTTCAATGCTAGGGGTTATTGAATGGGCCTGGGGAAGAGGAGCCCATTTTATCACGTGGAACGCCATAGATATGCATATAGCCTGATTGGATTTTCAGATATCTGCGATTTTTTTATTATTAATGTACCATTGCAACTTTGAAACATTGCATTAACAAAAACATCCTTCCTTCGTTGCTGTGTCTGTCCTCCACCTGTACCATAGAAATATAACGGGGCATCCTCTCTATAATAAGAGTTGTACAAAAGAAAATGGAGATTGTTGTTGATTCGTCATGGTGACTTTAAATGTAAGTGTGTTGTCTCACCTCGCCGGGAAGAGAGTGGATGCTGCCCTGGAGATGGACGACTGGCTAGCTAGCTTGTCCTCATTTTCTGTAACCAGTGTAGCATTAAAGCTACACTAAATGCTAGCGTTAAAATGGTTACAGAAAATGAGGCAAACTAGCTAGGTTAACTTTCTAATTATACCACACTTTAATGCTGCATTGGTTACAGGACAAGAGTGTGTTGGTGAAGCATTGAGTTGTTATACTTTACAAATCTACCACAACCTGACCCCCGTGAGTCCGAGACTCGATGTACGTCGGGTTGGTTTATAAGGACGTTAGCCCGCTGCAAACGTCGCACTGGCAAAGGTAGACATAAAAATGGCCTCCACTCTGAGCATCCAGCACTGTTGTGTCTATTCTACTTTGATACGACCTTTACCCAACTGGATGTGCACACCATTCACTAAAAAAGACGTCACAGCTTTGAAAATAAAAATCTATTTCACACCGGAAACACCAAATTCATATAAACTATAGGCAGATGTGGTCCTCAGGAACTCAAGTGCACTAGCATTACAAATGCAGTGGAGGAATTGAATGAGCCCTGTACAATTATACCTTACTTGAGTATTTCAGTTTGAGTCGTCTACTCCACTACAACCAGAGATAATATTGTACTTTTTACTGAACTACATTCATCTGACAGGCATGAGTTACGTTGCCGATTCAGGCTTAAATAAAAAACGTTGAAATAAGTTTATAAACCATAAGAGCTTTACATCAGTTATAACGCAAACATACTGACACACCAATGCATCAGCGTTACGTTCCCCGACTGAAGTCTAGGGGAGACAACACGGGGAGCAACAATAAGTGTAGCGTTACCCTAGGGGCAATTACCCACAGGCAACAAAGGGATAAACAAAAAGGTAATTTATTAATCAAAAGGCAAAACAAGAACTACTTCCTCAAAGTGAGGAAGCGACGATGCTCAGGAAATATTGACAACAGTGTGAACTCTACAACGACAGCTCCCGGCCGACCACACGTAACAGCACAAACACAGGTTGTAGTCGTCTCTGGGCCCACGGGGTCGTCTGGCTGGCTTCCCCATCCTCTTATTCACCTGAAGCTCCAATCAGCCAATTGCCCTCAGCTGTTGGCTCATCTGCAGGCAGCGTCACCTGTATGGACCCTGGGGTGGAGAGAGAGAGAGAGAGAGAGAGAGAGAGAGAGAGAGAGAGAGTGCAGCAACGACAAACGTAACAATCAGTTATAATCATCCAATAGTATAAATATAGAGTACACTACTATGACACTGCAGGGACTATTCACCATGCACATTATTTACTCTATAAGTATATTGCATACGATATTGAACGCATGCCAATAATATGACCCAAATAAAAGAACAACTTTTGACATGACACATTTATTATGCATTCAATCAGTTTTAGCACCTCTGTCGAGGTGAACTGGGGGCGGAGACGCACTTTGACCCCCCCCCCCCCCCCCCCCTTTTTTTTTAAAAAAATATACTGCTGCGCCCGCGCGTACGAGAACGCGCATCGACGCTGTCATCAGTACAACATCAGCATCTTCCGGAGGAGAGGGAGAGGGGGGCGCGCAGAGAAACGGGAGGAAGAGGACGGAGAAAGAGAGAGAGAGAGAGAGAGAGGTGGAGAGAGGGAGCGAGAGGAGACACACTGGATACGACAAGAACAAGAGAAACATGCTGATAATGGAGTCGAGGCGGTGGAAGATGTCGGATTTACGAGAAAGGACTGTTGACATTTGACTCCTTTTTTTTCTTCTTCTCCCACCTTCTATCGGTTTTGATTCCGTTTGATCCCCCCACGCCCCCCCTCCCCCTCCCCGCACACACACACATGCTGCGTGGACGCTGAAGGCGAGCAGAGGGGAAAAGGGGGGATGCAGCCCCTGCGGATGCCTCGGTAACGGTAACAACGGGCTCCACGGCCGGCGCGTCCTCATCCCACGGATGGTAAAAAAAAAAAAAAAAAGGACACCCGGGAGACGGACTGATGGATGAGGAAGAAACTCAGCTTTAACCCCCACCCACCCCCCTCACCCACCAATCCACCCACCCACTGTGAAATAAAAGAAAAATCCTGTTTGGATGGATTTTTTTGTTGTTCTCAATCATTCATGGTGGCTCCGAGGAGACGCGCCTCAGACGGCAATGTTGACTCACTGGTCTCGGTCAATTATTCATTAGAGGTGTAGGTAGGCTATGTTTTCTTTTTTTTTTATTGCTTCAATGTAGCATTTTCCCCTCACTCACTCAATTTTGTTCTTCTTTTTTTCTTTTTTCTTTTTACAATGTTTAGCCTCGTGATATCACGCACACATGTGCAGGTTGCCTTTTGACCGTGTGGTTATGTCGGCCTGTTTAAATAGCCTTTAACAGACACATTGAGGTCGCCAAAGTGTGTGTGTGTGTGTGTGTGTGTGTGTGTGTGTGTGTGTGTGCCTGAGAGTCCAAAAACAAAGACACAGAGATACAAGGAGAAGAAGGAAAGAAAGAAAAGAAAAAACGACCAAACATGTTGCCTTCCCAAGAAGCCTCCAAGATCTACCATGACAACTACATGCGCAACTCCCGCGCCATCGGCGTGCTGTGGGCCATCTTCACCATCTGCTTCGCCATCGTCAACGTGGTGGTGTTCATGCAGCCCTACTGGATCGGCGACAGCGTCAGCACGCCGCAGGCCGGCTACTTCGGCCTCTTCCACTACTGCGTGGGCGCCGGGCCGTCGCCCACCCGGGATCTCACCTGCACGGGCAGCTTCTCCGACTTCGGCTCCATCCCGTCCGGCGCCTTCAAGGCGGCCGCGGTGTTCGTGCTGCTCTCCATGGTGCTGATCCTCGGCTGCATCGCCTGCATGGCGCTCTTCTTCTTCTGCAACACCTCCACGGTTTACAAGACCTGCGCCTGGATGCAGCTGCTGTGCGGTAGGGCACACTTTGTCACTTAGAACAGACTACATACACAATAATAATACGACATCAATTATAAAAAAAGACCGTTTGATGAGGGGGAATCCCCGTCCTGAACTCAGCTGACCCTCCTGGTTTGCAGGAAAGGCCACCATGCAGCACACAGTGTTCTCCTTTCCTGATTGATCAGATAATCACTTTACCCACAATCCTGCATTGACACCTTTTTCAGCCCTTGAATCCACCAAAATGTGCAGGGTCTCTAACTTAAATGATATATATATATATATATATATATATATATATATATATATATTGTATTCCACACTGCGTGAGAGACTAACTGGTCTGACATCATAACATCATTACGGCTTTCTGAGGTCAGTGTACCGGAGTGGCACCGGCACGCGCTCAGATAATAACGTCGTATCACGTGAGAATTCTCGCGTGTACGTGAGAATAAAAAAGTGTTTTTAAAAAAAATGTATTCTTAATTTGCCTGAAAACCAACACGCGTCGGTTTAAAGCGGCGCAGGCGCACATGTACTCATGGCACATGCCGTTTAGGGGTTATTGTTTATGATTCCAGGTCGATAGGATTACATGTTTTTATAGATGTTTTGTTTTTTGTCTCCTGCTCTCGTGAGCAGATTACAGCTTTAGTGATGGCGACGAGTGTGCCATTGACAAGTTTAGGTCTGCCCAATGCCACAGCTGTAGGACCCGTATGGAGGTGGCAATGTGTGAGAACTCATGAGACAACATTATAGGGAATAGTAGTCATTATATACTTCGTTTATTTTATTTAATTAAAAAAAATTGAACACAAAAGTATTGCTAATATTCCATCTACAACTGTAGGGGGTGAAAACTAACACTTAACACACAACTAAATTAATAAAATAAATTGATTACTTGATAGTCAATTAAATCAACAAGCCGATAATGGCACAATATCTTTTTTTCAATGATGTTCAGTTCACAGAAAAACAGCAAATATTGACATTTGGAATCAGATCTTTAAAAAGAGCTGCTTTCCTGACTTTTTTAGTTTGATTCCACTTTCAGGATAAAGACTCTGATGCTCATATTGACTGATTATTCAGAATAACCCACACTGTTACATTATGAAGTTTGGTCTGATTTATTGCTACTGTGTGTAAAAAATATATATTATGCTGATCTCCAGCGATTTGTTTGCAAGAAAATATTAAGATTGTTTTCTCCGAAAGAAATGCTGAAATAAATTCAATCCACATGGATCTTCAGGCCGAGAGTAAAATGACCACGTCAGCAGGACCTGACCTGTGAGTCGCCAGAGCAGCAGGATCTATAAGCACATAGAGATCCTGTATGACTCCTTCGTCAGCTGATCAATGTGATAAATAAGCCAGGCAGAATAGGTGGGAGTCAGTTTTCTGTACGGAAACAGTCAGCATATTAAATGAGAGAGGGGGGAGAGAAAGAGAGAGGGGGGGAGAGAGGAAGAGAGAGAGGGAGCGAGAAAGAGAGAGGGGGGGAGAGAGAAAGAGAGAGAGGGAGCGAGAAAGAGAGAGGGGGGGAGAGAGAAAAAGAGAGAGGGGGGGAGAGGGAGCGAGAAAGAGAGAGGGGGGGAGAGAGAGAGAGCGAGGGGAGAGAAAGAGAGAGGGGGGGGAGAGGAAGAGAGAGAGGGGGGAGAGAAAGAGAGAGAGGGGGGGGGGGAAGAGAGAGAGGGGGGGAGAGAGGAAGAGAGAGAGGGGGAGAGAGAAAGAGAGAGAGAGGGGGAGAGAGAAAGAGAGAGAGGGGGGAGAGGAAGAGAGAGAGGGGGGGAGAGAGGAAGAGAGAGAGGGGGGAGAGAGAAAGAGAGAGAGAGGGGGGAGAGAGGAAGAGAGAGAGGGGGGAGAGAGAAAGAGAGAGAGAGGGGGAGAGAGAAAGAGAGAGAGGGGGGAGAGGAAGAGAGAGAGGGGGGGAGAGAGGAAGAGAGAGAGGGGGGAGAGAGAAAGAGAGAGAGAGGGGGGGAGAGAAAGAGAGAGAGGGGGGGAGAGGAAGAGAGAGGCACTCCGTCCTCTGTTCTGCCGAGTGTGTCGAAAGAGGTACAGATTTTCTTTCTTCTATTAATCGTCATGACTTCAGGAATTGAACCCAGGTCTTCATTAATCAAAGCAGGTGAAAGTCCTGTGTTTGTTTGAGACCCCCCCCCCCCCCCCCTGTCCTCCTCCTTACACAGACTGCCTCAGATTATCATTTGAAAAGTATTTGTGATGAAAAACAAACGTCTGAAAGGAAATGTGTTTTTTTACCAGCCTCATTGAAAAGTTCTGCATTCAGTGAAAAATGAAATGTGGTGCTGAATAGTTTGATGAATAATGACGCATCATATTTAATTGTGATATTCCATCAGTAAAATCTGAATCTGCTCCGTCGGGTAAATGTAGTTCTACCATGTTGTTCACAGCACACAGTAAGTACTATACAGTTGAGTTGCATACTTGTGTATGTTTTGGTCTACAGGACCTTAGAACAGTAACATAATTCAATATTCTTCACATCCAAACATCTAACTTTAAAGCCTTGAATCTTTGTCTATCTGTCTGTGTGTCCTTCGCATATCTCGTGAACCGTTTATCCGATCTACTTCACACTGAGCAGGTTTATTGACCCAAAGTTGTGTCAATATGGAAGCGTGGAACTTTCAATATCAACAAGTGCACTGTGCAGCGGAGGGGGCGGGGCTTAGATCTTTACAATACCATAAGTTAAATCAAAAAAAAAAAAAATACTTCTGGATTTGGACATTTTTGACTTCACATAAAATATACCTCTATTCCTTTTTTCTGCTCAATCTAAATTGGTATTTGTCAACCTTGTTAATCTGCAAGCACATGTCAGAGTTTATGAAACTTCACAAGGTTTCCCTGTCCTTCCAGTGGACGTGTGGCGGAGGTAAAGCGTCTAGTGGGCTTGGCAGACAGCCCAATGCCGCTCGCCACCTTGGAGATGATAGTTTAATCATCATGCTGGGCGTAGCGGCAGGTCTCCAGGCACGCGCAGTGACACAGTATTCTGCAGCAAACACAGCGAGGACCGATCTGGACCGGCGTGGCTGAGATTCAGGCCAAATGGGCCGAGAGTATCAATTAGGGAGCCCGTTGGGTCCCGGATCGCTAGCATGCTGCTGCAATAGGAAGCTGAAACAGAAATGCTCACCCGGTGAAAATGTCCTCATCCATTCACCCTTGTGTCAGCTTCAAGTACAGCAAGCCGGCGAAGCCACATGTCAGAAGTCTAGGTGACAAGTCAGCTAATGGGACTTATTGGTCTATTCAAAGGAAAGACTGAAACCGGGGCCAAAACACTGGGGCGCAGGCCTTTTGGTAGAGAGAGGTCTTGGCTTCAATGAGCTGAAAATGGGCCAAAGAGTGACCCATAAGGTCAATGCACTTGAAAAAGGGTCTAGATCTCCCAAAAGCACCCGAAGGTGTGAAGAGCTTTGCCGCTCGCACCTTTGCTTGGGAGGAGCTGTCCCAAGAGAAACGACCTGAGACTGGTCAGGGTGTCTGTGTGTGTGTGTGTGTGTGTGTGTGTGTGTGTGTGTGTGTGTGTGTGTGTATTCTTTCAAGTGGCCTACTCACCCATCTGCACTCATCACATTCAGTGGACATTTACATTAATATTCACATCCATATGTCACATTATT